>NW_021634756.1:0-24689 GCF_004799145.2 Neltuma alba | reverse complement strand
CCCCACTGATTCCAAAATCAAGCCATCCATCTGTTAATCAACGCGCCTCTGCAGATTCTCTCTTAAAGAAGAAACCCATATATTAAACCAGATTCTGTATTGATCATTGAAACCTGCGATTGAGAGAACCCGGGTTTCAAGTTTGTATCTTTACAATGTGGGTGTCGAAGCTGAGAATGGAGCTTCTCGTGTGTTTGATTTTGTGGGTTTGGCTTGGAGGAATGGCTATGGCGGCGAGTGATGAGGGAAGTGAGGGTACAAGAAAATTGGATCAGACACCAACGTGGGCCGTTGCTGCAGTCTGTACTGTGTTCATCTTAATTTCCATAACCCTCGAGATGAGTCTTCACAAAGTGGGAACGGTACGTCCCAAACGAAACTTCTCTTTTGAATTCAATTTGATCTCAATCTCAAATTACAAAGGTGAAGAATCAACAAATTAGTTCCCTTATATACGCATGTTTCTGTTGCTTTGGTCATTCATCAGTTTGAACATTAATGCGGAATTGTGGATGAACTCTGTCATTTCTTTCATTTTTTTTTTCAGTTTACTTTTGACATTAATGGCGGGTGTTAGGATTTTATAACGGCTGATGGGAGTGATTAGTTGAGGAGATCACGAACTCTGTCAGTTTTTCATTTTGTTGTTATTTTCTACTTTCAGATTTTGTTGTAATGATGATATAATAATTGGGATTTACCAAATGGTGTGGTTAATTGGATGAAAATTACGAGCATCTGCATAATAAGTTTCTGACTTTATTGAGACTAAACTGTGAACTCTGTGCCTTCCTTCTTCCCATGGCATTTTTGTTTCTTCAGTGGCTAGGAGAAAGACATAAGAAGGCTCTGATTGAAGCTCTTGAAAAGGTTAAAGCTGGTAAGATTTTATTCAAGCACCCGTTTCCATGGAAGAACAGTGGAAAAGAGTAAGTAAAGCAGAAGAACCAAATGGGGGGGAAGAAACATGTTATGCAAAACAAGTGATTCCTATGTCCTTGTAATTGTTTATTTATGTTTTAACATAAATCTTTAAGAAAAAGTCATATAATTGTGTTGTTGCAGAGCTGATGATTTTGGGGTTCATATCATTATTGCTGACATTTGGGCAGACCTACATACTAAGGATATGCATACCTGAAAAGGCAGCAGACACAATGTTGCCATGTCCTTTTGACGGAACCAGTGACTCTTCAAGCAGTGAAGAGGCTCACAGAAGGAAACTTCTGTCTTATCAACGTAGATTTTTAGCAGCTGATTCTTCCCATTATTGCAACAAGGTACCTACCTGTGTTTCCTTACTAAAATTCTGATACATTTAATACTCTAAAATTTTTTCTTATTTTGTCTATTTTTTGTAAGGGATATGAACCACTTGTAACTACAAATGCATTGCACCAATTGCACATCCTCATATTCTTCTTAGCAGTCTTCCATGTCTTGTACAGTGCTGTCACCATGCTGCTGGGCAGACTAAAGGTCCGCTTCTTTTTTCTCTAATTTATTATGTACTTCAGGTCACTTTTCGTTCTCTGTGTGCTTATTAACTGAGGAAGGATATTCAAATGGCTTAACTAGAGCTTATTTTCAATGTTTCAAAGCTAGACATATAGATTTATGAATAGTATGACTTCTTACAGAGTTACTAGACATATAGATTTGATTTTACAGAAAGATGATGTCGGTTGAATTTGTGCAGATTCGAGGTTGGAAGGCATGGGAGGCGGAGACTTCATCTCATAACTACGAGTTTTCCCATGGTAAAGCCTACCTCTGTCCAGTAATATGCACGTTTGTTTTCCTTCGCAGTGTCAAAATCACAACTTCTCAGTCTAGCTATCAACATCATTTTGCAGTGTTTAAATCCTTTGGAATGAGAGTTATTTTTTGAGTTTGTTGAAATACCAATTGTAGATCATTGAATCTTTTGAGACATTACAAGTAATGCCGCAGGACAATGATCCTTTAAGATACTTCCATCTCATGCTTGTGTGGGTATTTTTTGTGTGCAGATCCTTCAAGATTCAGGCTTACTCATGAAACATCATTTGTGAAAGGTCATGCCAGTTTCTGGACAGGGAATAAGCTATTTTTCTACATCGTAAGCCCCTTTTAATAGTATGTAATGATATCATCTACTATATTATATGCACCAAATACCTCATATTACTTTTTCTGGATTCTAGGGATGCTTCCTCAGGCAATTTTATAGGTCTGTTGGTGAGGCTGATTACTTGGCTTTGCGCAATGGATTTATCACTGTGAGTGTTTTAATCCATAGAACAAATTCTTTCCAAGTTAGATGAACTAGCTACCATATTTTTGACAATCCAATGATGTATTATTATGTATAGGTCCATCTTGCTCCTGGCAGTCAATTCAACTTCCAAAAGTATATAAAAGATCCTTAGAAGATGACTTCAAGGTAGTTGTGGGAGTAAGGTAATTTGCAGTGTTTAGTTATCATGTTTGGTTCTTCCAACTATGCATTTTTTTTTCCTTTGAAAACTCGAATGCTTTCTCTGTTTAATTGCCATATTTCTCTGTGTTTTTGACAGTCCTGTCCTGTGGGCATCATTTGTGGTTTTCTTGTTGCTAAATGTTGACGGTAAGCGAACTACTTATTTAGGATAAGAGATCTTCTCTTGTTCAAAAACACTGTATTGCCCTCTTTTCTCCAAAATTTGGTCTGATGACTTGATTCCAACACATGCACCGGGCGAGATCGAACTCACAATCTCCTATTTTAAGGAGTAAGAGTGAAGCCATTGAACTAGTGGCTCAACCCATATATATAGTAATAACAGATGGATCCAGTCAGCAGACCAACTTCGAGATAAACAAGGATTCAAATTGTGTTTTCTTGGTAAGTCTGTTTGAAATGACAACTAATGTATGATGGTTGGGTTGTTGAATGTAATATGCAGGATGGCACACAATGGTTTGGGCATCCATACTTCCTTTGGCTGTAAGTAGCAATTAATTAGTCTGTGAAAAGAAGAATAATAATGAGTGGTTGATTTGTTGAAGTAAAAAGAGGTAAAATTTGATGGCAGATAATAATGGCGGTTGGAACAAAACTTCAAGCAATTCTGGCAAAAATGGCTCTAGAAATCACAGAAAAACATGCGGTTGTACAAGGAATTCCTCTTGTTCAAGGCTCAGACAAATACTTCTGGTTTGGTCGCCCTCAGTTAGTTCTTCATCTTATCCATTTCGCTCTCTTCCAGGTCTTTAACTCTTTCTTCTTAGCCTTCTAGCTTTTCTCTGGTGATTAAAGGTGGAAACTCACAGATTTTCTTATTCTGCAGAATGCTTTTCAAATAACTTATTTCTTGTGGATATGGGTAATGAGCTATTTTCTTCCTTCACTTATTATTGAATAACTAATTCACATGTCTTTGTGCTGCCTTCCTAAAATTACGGTAATGCCCCTGTATTTGCAGTATTCTTTTGGGCTAAAAAATTGTTTCCATATGGACTACAAGCTTGCCATTGTGAAAGTCGCATTAGGGTAAGCCTTTCTCAGCAATGATGTGACCCCTCTTAAATAGGATTTAAATGCTCTTAATGAATAGATTGTGACATTATGTTTGCGTGGAATTTAAGATGATTTTTTATTTTTGACCAGCTTAAGATGAATTATATTGTTGATTATTTATTAAAAGCATGGCTTCTTAAAAAAAAAAAAAATATCCTATATCATACATAGAGACTAGAGTGACTAGTGAGATAGAGAAAGGGTAGCTGACTCCACCCAGAATTAACTAAAACTGTTGTGGACTTGCCATAGCCATACACAAACACTAGACTGTTGGGAGAGCTTTCTAAAATCACTTTCTGGTCTAAATTAAGGTATCAACCACATGCTAGCCAAACAATTAAAAAAAAAAACTCAAAATAGATTTTAATCATGAAACCATGTCCAAATCTTGTTTCTTTCTTTTTTTTAAACAATTACTCACATATATATCATACCCCTATCAAAGATTCGAACTCACAATCTTATGTTTAAAAAAATCTTGAAGAAGATAGTTGGTGTTAGTTGGGCTACAAGGCGCGAACACCTCAACATTGGTTTTGGTGTAAGTTGGGATTGGGAGACCAACTTCTAACAACCTATTCTGAATGGATTTTTGCAGGACTGCAGTTCTCTGTCTCTGCAGCTACATTACACTTCCATTATACGCTCTTGTAACCCAGGTACGTACATATCTTCCATTTATTAATTATTTAAATAATTATTGAGATGATCATTTTTGTTAATTAATTAAATATATAATGGGAAACGCTGCGTTTTTGCAGATGGGATCAACGATGAAGACGTCCATATTTGATGAGCAAACATCAAAGGCGTTAAAGAACTGGCGAATGGCTGTGAAAAAGAAGCAGGCAGGAAACAAGTCTCCTAGTAACAACCAATCCAATGCTTCATCAGGATCACTGCCCTCTTCTGCAACCAAACTACGTCGTTTCAAAACAACTGGCCACTCCCCCTATGAGAGCCAACAACAAGAAGATAACTCAGATATTGAATCAGACCCTCTCTCTACTTCGCCTATATCATTCAAAACCAGTTTTAGTGTGAGAGTGGAGCATGAAGATGACCAACATATGCCAGAAACTGCAGAATCCAAACATCAATCGCATGGCTAGTATTATCAGTCATATATCATTCAGTAATCTAGGAAAGTTTTCCACTTGTATGCATATCCTTGGAATTTTTTATTTTTTTCCATTTTTGGTTATAGACAGACACGCATCTCAGAAATTAAATATTAAAATCAGTGTCAGCTTATTTTAGTTTTAAATACTTGGCTCATCCTATTTACAAGACATTTTTAACTCATTTTATCAGAATTGAGAGAACCTTAATAAACTTCACTAACTCTATCTTACAATTTAATTACTTTATTTTTATTTAATATATGTATTTTTAAAAAAAACAGCCAAAAGAATAATAAATTATAGGGTCAATATAGTTTTTATAGATTGCCTTTATTTTAGTTTTGTCATTTTGCCCATTAACAGGCCAAAACATGTGATCTGAAATCAGAGTACTGCTTTACAATTGATTGATGTATTAATTGATTAAATGTAGTAACTAAAAACCAAAATCAAATATCCACACCACGTCGGAAAATTTTTATCCACTTCAACCTCTGCTAATTAGAGGCCAGTGTATTTTGACCTTTCGTTCCTTCAAAATAACACCATTTCCTGCCAAAAATAATTTAATTATAAAAATACGCCTTTGAGTCTTAGGGGCAACACTCTCTCTTTTTTAAATTATGCGGCATTTTTTTGCTAAGTATCGTGTTAGAAAAATATAAGGTATTTTCGTTCTTTTAAGATATAATTAAGAACACTTTTTAAAAGATGTTCAAAATTAGGGTGTAATTAATACTATATTCTAAATGAGACAACTAGTAAATAAGGACAAATATAAAAAGATTGGACAGTTTTAAAAATCATTAGCTAACTCACTTCCCGTGATCCCTAATATAAACCTCTGGCCCCAAAAAAAAAAAAACTATTGTAAAGTTTCATTGAATCGGAGGAGGGGTGACTAAACTATTAACTTTGTTTGAAAATATAATGAATTTTCTAATTTTACTAAGATTCAAATAAAAATTTTTTATATTTGCATTATATTCTCTCCCATACTTAATAAAAATAAGAGTAATATTTAAGAAAAACTTGATTAATATCTCGATAAGTTCATAAGAATTATTTATGGCTTTTTCAAAGTGTCTTGTAAAAAGTATGTTCACATACTAAGTAGCAAGTGATATGTTGAACTGATAAAAAATTTTAAATTTATTCACGCTAAAGTTTTTTCTCTCCCTATATTTATAAATCATTCTCGCATTTCTTTCCCTTTTTCTCTTTCCCACAAAATTAAATAAATAATTTATATTTAAGAACAAAATTTTTCCACAAATTAATTTATACTTCTTCCTATCCTTATTATAATTTTAAAATAACTAATTCATAGATAGCAAATAATTAGTTAAAATTAGTTTAAAATAATAGTAAATATGTTAGAAGTAAATTTTTATTTTTAAATAGGCCTTTATAATAAATAAGAAAAAAGATTAAAAAAATTTGTAAGAAAATGCGTCAAGAAAGAAATAATTAAAAAAATAAAAAAACTAAATATTAAGTCAAATTCAAATAAAAATTTATAAAACAAATTATATTGTTTTAAAAATTTAAAACTTATAAATAATACTACTTCCGATCCTTAATATAAGATCTCATTTGACTTTTATTTTGGTCATAAATATAAAACCTCAATCCACTTTGTTTCTAATATTTATGTATTTTTTTCTCAAATTATCTTTCTAATAATGATAGTTCTTACCAACACCTTTGATTAACAAGGATATTTTTTGAAAAAAATACGTATTTATTATAAATAATTAATTTAAATATTTATTTATTATAAATAACTAATTTAATTTATTTTTTTAATTTTTAAAATTAGTCAATTAGTTTTTATAATTAAAAGAGAAGGTAATATTAAAAAAAAAGTAACGATGTGCGCCGAATAAGTATTAAGAAGGCAGACAAGTCAAAAGTGGGAAGAGGAATTAGCAGTGTAGTTGCACTGAAACCAGACGTTGGCCGTTGAGTGGCTGTGGGGTTTATAAGTCAAGCATTTTGTTTACTTGAGGACGAGAGGTAATCATCCTCTATGCCACTATCGTCTCTTATCCCCAATTATAAATACCCACTTCTCTCTCCCTTGTGTCCTTCTTACAGCAAACCTCGCAATTCGGCAATTGCCACTTTACCCTTTCACGCCCTTCCCATGACTCGTATTCTCAAATCCACTGAGAACTCCACCTCCGTCGCCGCCGCTGCCACCATCACCGCAGCAGCGCCGCCTCCGGAGGCCGTCGCTTTGGAATCAGACTTCGTGGTCATCCTCGCGTCTCTGCTCTGCGCTCTCATATGCACCGTGGCCCTCATAGCTGTCTGCCGATGCACCTGGTTCCGTCGCGGTGGATCCGGAGCCGGCGGTGGAGCTCCGGGACAGTCTCTGGCCAACAAAGGTCTCAAGAAGAAGGTGCTCCAATCCATGCCGAAATTCACTTACATTGACAGCAATTCTGAGAAGTGGTTGGCCGCGTCGGAGTGCGCGATTTGCTTGGCCGAATTCGTCGGAGCTGACGAGATCCGAGTTCTTCCGCAGTGTGGCCACGGCTTCCACGCGGCGTGCATAGACACCTGGCTTGGGTCCCACTCTTCGTGCCCCTCGTGTCGGCAGATTCTTGTTCTGCCTCCGAGGTGCCGTAGGTGCGGCCTTTACCCGGCGGTTCGCGGCGGTGAAGCTACCGGAACTAGCGGTAGTGAACCAGAGCTCAAGTCCAGACATGATGATAATGCCACTACAGCTAATAATGATTATGCTAATAGCTCGACTAGCCACCACCAACGGCCCAGAGATAATGTTGGATTCCTTCCATAAATTGAAAAAAAGAAACTGGTATTTTTTTTCTTAATGTAATCCTAGAATTTTTCTTTCTTAGATTTGACTAATTAGGGGGATGATATTTGGATTTTTTTTTCCTTCAAATTTTCATGTTTCAAATTGGTAATCTTCCAAATTATGTACTGTCTCATACGTTTTAAATGATTGGAGTATGATCCATGTAAATCAAATAAGGACAAAAAAATTACAATTTTCTATTCATGGACTCTGTACCATATGGTATTTTTTAAGGCGAGTAGTGTATATAATTTAATTTTAAGAGACTGGTGCATCGGCGCATCGGCGTTCGAAATGCCGAAGGAACGGGTTTGTCCAGTTAGCTTTCTTTTGTTGGGCCAGTAAGATCTTTGGTTAATTAGTTTAGATAGGCTAAAATATAAAAGATTTTGGGGGGGAAAAATGTTAGGTTGACCTTAATATAGTAACATATTTTTTAAAAAAAGGGGCCCTGAAAAGTTAAATGATAATCAATCGTGAAGGTTAGTCCATTTGTGGTGGTTTTAAATTTATCATTAGTGCTTCTTAAAATATGTACGACCTAAAAATGTTCTCAAAGATCAAGCTAGTATGACTATAAAAAAAGATGAACAATTTTCTTTCGGCCGGAAAAGGATGAGCAATCATTTTAAATAATACCAATTATACTATTTTCCCTCAATATTTAATCTAAGAACTGGTTAGCTAATTTGAATAGATTAAAAAAACTAATTAAGTTAGTTATTTGTAATAAATAGGTGTTGTCTTTCTTAAAATACTTTTATTAGCAAAAACTATCATGTGATAAAATTTTTAATATGTACAATTATTACAAAAACTATACTAAAAACATAGATAAATATAAGAGACATATTAAATTAGAGTCTTATATTTAGGACTAAACTGAATGTTAAATTAGTTCTTATATTAAGAATAAGGTAGATGTAGTAACTTATCATTTATAAGTGAAACAAAAATATTTTATATTATTTTTTATCCCATGGACACGTCCTCATTTGTCATTTCCACACGCCTTACAAAGAAGTCTGAAAAGAAATAAAATATGAATTCTGAATTAATTAATGGATTAGGCTTAGTAAAAGTAATCAATCTATCAAAAGGTGACAAATCAATATTTAAATCTTTTTTGAGAAAAATTTTTATATTTAATACCTGATAATATCTCAAATAAGATTGATTAGATTGCCTCCAATAAAAATATATGTGCTTACCAAAAACAATTTTGAAACCGGATGTGGTGTAATTAAGCATGATGGTTTAATTATATTTATAAATAAATGGAAAAGGAGGCATTGAGGTGTCGATAAGTGATGGGTTGAGCATTAAAGGAAGAAGAACAATGGTAAGAGAGAGGAGGTGGACAAAGGGGAGTGGAGAAACATGGGTTGCGTGTAAGCCAACTAATCCAACCACATCCTTCTTTTTTTTTGTTGTTGTTAAACCTGAGATCCAACCGCATCCGTTAAACTAAACTCCCCTCTCCTTTTTCCCCCCATGTAGGAGTTTTCATTTTTTTTTTTTTTGCATTTGTATGTAAGAAATAAATAACTAATTCATAAATTAATTAAAAGTATTTATTTTTCATAGATATAAGTTACAAAGTATGTTTAATAAATTTAATTTAATGAAGTGTATAAGAAAATTTTTTTAATCAATAAGATATATTTGGTATTAGGAGGAGACTTCCTGAATTCTTTTATATATACTAGCGCCGGGGGGGGGGGGGTAATATTTTTGTTTTCGTCAATGGCTTTTCCCCCCTCATTTTGTTCCTCTCCTTTATTTTTATTTTTTCTTCCTTTTGTGTCCAAGGAGTGGAAAGTGGAGATCGGATTCACATTTCTAGCTCGTGCTTATATATTTTTTTCTGATAAAACCTCGTGCTTGTTTTGCTCCTTCTTTTGAAATATTTTTACCAAATAAATTCATTTCAAATTTATATGCTTTTTTTTGCCTCATAAATTTATATGCTCTACACACATGCACACAAAAACATCTTAACACCAGATTCAAATTTAGAACTCCTCCCAACATACGGATAGTGTTGACATTGGGGTAACTTGTCATTGCCCTGTAAATAATAACACCTTCAGTTGTTAACATAAAAACTAATTGACTAATTCGACTAAAATAAAAAAATTAATTAAATTAGTTATTTATAATAATTAAGTGTTGTCTTTCTTAAAATATTCTTACTAATTTTGTATATTATCTAAAATATAACATTTGATGAAACATCTAGCATATATAACTATTATGAGAATTATTTTAAAAAATAAATAAATATAAGAGATAAAATATATTAAAATTTTATATTTAAGACTAAATTGAATATTAAATTAGTTTTTATACATAGTATGAGTTGTTGTAAATTTTACACTTGTATTATATGTATAAATGAAGGAGTAAAGCAGGGTAGAGGAGCACTCAATGATTTGGACGGCTATATAAGATATATAACTCAGTGATAAGGAGCACCATTCGCGAGTCAAAGATCTGGATTATTCGTTCGATTCCACGTAATAACAGATGAAGCTAAATTCAAGAGGGCATCAAATGAATTTTGAAGAAGTGAAACGTGGCCTCATCCTACTCACTTGTTACCTCACAATCTCCACCGTTCGCTAATTAGGGCCGCCATACATCTTAAGAGAACGTCACGTGCCCTTGGCTGGGCGCGTAAATAGACCCACGCGCGTGATTACTCTTCTAGAGGAAGGGAAAAAGGGCGTTTAAACGGTGCGTATTGAAATTGAATAGACTACGGGTCTCGTAATTCAGTACTTCCTATGAAATCTGACGTAAGCCGTACAATTTAAGTCATATAAAAGTAATGTAATTATTAAAAAAATTATACGATGTTCACTTACTGTAAAATTTCTTAATATTGTAATTTTTTTATAAGTTATTAATTAAACCGTATAAAATTATCTTAGATTTTAAGTTATATATAAATAATTTTCTATCCTTAAAGCTTTTTTTTTTATTTTTATGAACTCCCTGAAACCTGATTTGTACAATAGCTTTCGTCTGTACAGACTTCTTAAAAGTGTAGGAAATTAAAAGATTCCATGTGTTGATCTTGATCCTTTTCTAATAAAATGATTAATATGATTCCCAAATAGATATATGTGTACATAATTAATCACTTCATGGTATTGTTACATTCCACATATTTGCATTTTGGACCTCAAAAGAGGAATATGCACGTTATGTGGAATGTCCCAATACCATCAAGTGATTAATTATGGACACATGTATTTGGGAATCATATTAATGATATTACCAGGAAAGATCACTAAAGAGCTATGCTTTTATTATTATTCAATGCTCAACAGTTATAGGTGGCACCCGTCCCTCTTCTTTTACTTTTTTTTTTTAAATTTGTTTTTGTTAAATTACTGAACCAATAGCAAAGAGTGAATTGGGAAAAAAAACATGGTCATCAAAATTGTTTATATTAATTATATCAACTTTTTCAGACTATGTGTTCTAATTATAATAAATACAAAAAACTTGATTTAAGTACTATCCAATATAAAATTATAGCATAGTGTGGGGGCCACCTAGTATTTTTAAAGTTTTGATTAAACATGAGGCAGTGTGTATAAGCCTCTGAGTGCGATGAGGTGAAGAATGGGGAAAAAGTATCATAGCACAACAAATTATATTTGTATATTATAAATAGCATTAGTCATTTTTCTTATTTTATATAAATTTGCAGTAATGGCAAAGGCAGAGATGCGATTTAGGCTCTGCGGCCCCCTATTGCATCTATCCTATCTCTGCTTCCTTTCCAAAGAAAATATCTGTAACAGGGATTGCAACTGGGATTTGTATAACTTTAAAAATGCACAGTTTAGAATTACTCATGTATTTTACTTTAAACATCTGATAATATATTAAATTTAGCTTATCCGCACTTAATTCAAATGATTCATCCTGGAAAGTTAAGGGGAAAAAGAAGGAGAAGAGAGAGAAGGTGAAAGCATGAGCAATTGGGCTAGTGATGCTAGAAAGCTGATAATTGAATGCATCTGCTTTAATTACTTCTTCCTTCTGCTTTTTTGGTGGGGATGAAGTGTGAGGGACTCCACATCATTGTCCTTCCTAGGTTGTCCTCTCTTGTCCTCTTTGTAATAATGGAAAGCGAAATAAAAAGATCAAAACCAGCATTTTAATTTAATTTTTACAATTTTAAACTAGTACCTCAACTAGATTTTTTTCCTTAAAATATCTACAGATTGAAGAGAGCACAGATCAAATATAAGTTTTTTTTTAAAATTCAGGTGTCGTTTTAATTTTGCTGTAGTTTAGCTGTAGTGGGAACACAAAAGTAGTAAAGTAACAGTCGACAGGTTTTTCCAGATGAGGTGGGAGCATGATGAGATTAAGGAAGGAAAATGAGTGTCAGTTCAGCTGTTACATCCAACCCAATGATCGCTTGATGAGGCCACTCTTCATTGTTTCCAACCCAAGACGGGATAAACCCCATCACATTGCTTCCCCTCCTGCCTACTTTTTCCCTGCATTCATCGTTATCCTTTTTCTCTTCTCTCCTCTTTCTTTAGAAACTGATTTTTTAGGAAGTCATAAATTTGAGCAATTACCATTTACTCTATCATTATTGAAACTTTTACATAATTATATTTCTTACTTAGAATTTCATAATAATTCTCTTTAAAAAATAGTGACTTCATAGTCCATACTCACTTTCCATGCTGTTTACATCCTTTCTCTCTTTAGTATTACCAAAAGAGGACAAAATTATTTATATTTAAAATCTCGAGGTCTTACAAATCCTAATGTAAACTCTCCTTAAGAAGGAGTCTTAGTTATTTCAAACACCAAATTGTCGTTAGTTCTTGAGTAGGGACGACGTATTGGCGAAGAATACTCCTAGCTTCACCAAAGAATCTTTAGCTTAACTTTCTAGGTCTTTGGACGTAATTTTCTCCGAACCACGGGGCACTCATTTCAGACAAACTGCCTTACCCGCTCAAACAGTTTTTTTCTTTTTGTTTTTTGGCCAAACACCTTATCAGGTTTAAATATCTCAGTATCTCACCCGCCACCATCCCCTGAACTGATAATAACAGCTCCAATCTCTTACCCCACTAAACCTGAGACCTGCAAATCAGGAAAAAACAAAGTGTGCAGATACGAAAATATGTCACTTTCGCCCATCCCTAAGTGCAACTTGGATTTGATCTTATCTAAAAAGCGCATAACTGACACTACGAGATATTTTTACAGACCGAGAAAAAAAAATCACGACCAGATATTTAAAACACTCTGCACCAGACCAGATATTTAAGACACCCTGTACAGTGCTTGCACTTTGTATAATAAATTATCTGAGCATGTCACAGCATTAAAACCCTGAAAAGGCACCGTGAGCGTGACTAGAGATTCCATTTTGAACGGAATGTGTGTTCCGGAAAAATAACCATGAGTCGCAAGGAGCATGAGAAAACCTCGGATTTTTGTGTAAGAGAGATGGCGCTTATAAGATTCCAAACAATGACATTCATCAGAATCTCATAAGCACAGGACAATTTATTCTCTATAGTTCATCTTCATCGTCCTACCTCCCCCAAACACGGAAGCCATTTTCAAGGTCAACTTTGCAGCCATTTCCCTTCTCTGGAAATCAGGCATCAATCTTAAGCCAGCACGCATATTGCCTATCTCTGACATTAGCTGTTCCAAATCCTCCAAGTCAAGACCTTTGCCTAATACCCCATCTTCTTCAGAATCCCCAACTTCCTTGTCACCCTCATCCTGCAATACAGTGCTTGAAGTTGATGGTTGTAAATTTTTATCAGACTTGGTTCCATCTTTGAGTTCAGAATCTGAGATGGGGTTGTTTTGTGAAACTGATTTTCCAGCATCTAAGGGAGTAGCAGAAACCCATCTTTGTTCTGTGTCATCCCAAGGATCAGCTGAACCATCAGATAGGACTTCATACTCCAATTCATAATCAGATTCTTTTGAAGAAGACTCTGAAAGAAAAAGCCATATATAGTAAAGCACATATAATATATAGCAGGCAGTGGCACGTAGCCTCCTCCGAGAAACGGGAAGAATTAACAGAGGAAAAACCTTTCTGAGGTATTGATGGTTCACTTATTTTATCACCAGACTTTAAGATCATCCCAGGCCACATATGAGCAGAAAGAGCACCAAATAACCGTTCAACTCCTTGTGAATCACCATCAACAGACAAGCCTGCCAACAATTGTTTATTTTATTTCAGTGACACAATTCATGTATTGATGTAGTACGAGTTGGAAATAATCTTCCATCGTTCATGATGGTGTTCTAAAATGATATTATGTGTCATCCTTCAATAACAAATTGCAGTATGAAACTGACCATCTTCATGCATAATTACTAAAACGACAGTATAGGTGCTGCTATAATCCTCTGCCAAAAGATAGTTATCAGTCACGAGAAATGTGACTTCAAAACAAAGATTAGCTCACAATGGCCAGCATAGTAGCCATAGTTGAGGCCCGAAATTCTCTTTAAAGCACGCTCCTTTAAGAGTAACTGACAGGAGGAATATATTTATAGGTATGTATATAGCTAGTAGTATTTTATACTCTATAAGTGCATTAGTTACCGCTGTCCAAGTACCAGAAGATAAAGAAAAATGTCCAGTACGGAGCAGTGCAGTAGGATGAGCACCGCCATGATGAAAGGGAATGCTATGATGCCATAAATTAACGAAATTAGTTGTTCCTCAACAAATTTCATATTTTGCATCAAAGGAAGAATGTTAATTTATACTAACTGTCCAGCCACATGCCTCAGATAAATAGAAGACTTTTCCAAAAAGAGCCTGAACAGCAAGTTTTCTCTTGAAACTCTTCTCTGTATAGCCTGATGCATCCATGACTACAGGGCCTAAAAACATTAAAATACAATGTAATAGAAGTCAGAGAGAATGAAATAACAATAAATCGTGAATCCAAAATCTTAAGACATTTTCATTTAATTACAATAGGTAAAAATATTGGATTCATTCACAATAAGCAGTAGTTGGGTATGATGGAAGACAGGTAATGAAAGAAGGATCAATTCTATCTCATCATCGCTCTATGGCTTTCAAGTTGCTACTTCTCAAAATTATGATTTAAGGTCAGCTACAACACACCTTTAATTGTAATGACATCTTCTAGAGATCACTATGCAAACACAAACTTCCAAACCATTCATATAAGGTCTACTCCCTTAAAATTGATTTATATTTTCAAATTGCCGAGTCTCCCAACATTAGCAAAACATTATTCACATACAAACTACTAATCAATCTTCATCCTTCTCCCCTCAATCTGAGCTTCGATCTTTGATCTCCAGTTCGTCTTCTCCATTTCCTGTGTCTGAGAGCATTTCGATCTTTGATTTCCATTGCAATAACAAAAACCTAGTGGTTAAAATAAGATTGCGTCCAAAATGGCAAACCCTTTTGGTAAATGAAGCAGACAAGACCTTTGATTCAAATGAATTAAAACCCATACCTTGTACTTCAAATGAATTAAAAAAATTGAAGCCTACGAGCCTTCCAGGTCTGACGCCATTGACGATTCTGCATTGGGTGCTTAGATTTCAATTTTACGGTTTATGTTTCTGATTTTAATTTCTGCTTTGCCTTTCCCCCCCCATATTTTCCTGATTCATTCTATTGATGGGTACTCAGCCACCCAGCGGGGATGGATTTTTGGAAGGTCAAGGAACGGAAGAAGACCAGGGCAGTTATGTCTTTTTCCTAATTTTCATTTGAGTTGGGTCTTACCTATTTTTTCTTAATCCCATCCCATACCAAACATAATTTTAAAACTCAATACCAACTCCAATCCCATGCCCATTCCCATTCCCAACTCCATTCCCAATCCCTTAAACTTTAATACCTCATATCAAACATGACCTAAGATTACTCTAATGAACCACCACTGTTTTAGTGCAAATTTCCTGGATGGAAACCAACATTCATTTAGAATGACATTCTTATATGAGTAGCACTCCCTGCAGCCAAAACTCATTAGACATAATAAAATCCATGTACAAATTTTGTTCCCTACATCATAATATTTATAGCAGGACCTGAGGTTAACCCAAAACTACTCCAATGACCTATGCTATATGAGGAGTAACTTACCTTTGTCTCGCACAATTCGTCGTGAGATTTCATTCAGAATCTCCGCAACTTGGGAGTCATTTAACATAGAAGCTCTCCTCAGCTGAATTAAATCAGCTACCACATCAGGGTTAAATGGTTTCTCATTCAGAGCATAGCGAATATACTTGCGCAGAATTTCTTCCACATTAAAGCCTACGTGTATATTAATTTGAAAATGTCACATAAAATTGGTTCATCTATGTCCACGTGCACACAATTTTGGAGAGTCTAACCTTGTAGTACAAATGACACAACACTTTCCTTGAGGCTTTATACATTGTGAAGTCTGACCTCCGTAAAGAATATAATAGGTACATGATAGAAGAAAAGTGCTTAGAGAGAGAGAGGTGAATAAGAAACCTAGATATGATTGTTCATCTATTATGTTTTGTAAAGAAACGAGAATAAAGAAAATGAAATGTCATTAATTATCAATGAGATACAATAACCCTCTTAGGGGTAACTAAATCCCTCATTTGGGAGATTAACTAATAACCCAAAATTATTGGGATTAAGAAGGGAGATCCAAGTTATCCTCCGTCTTATTGGTGAAAATAACACATTCTACACACTGGTTAACGTTGCTCTGAGGCCGACCTTACTGGTTATTGTTACCGTTGATACTGCCGGTGCTATTGCCTGCAAAACTTCCCCCATTATAAATAAAATTCCCAAAATTTAAAATGTTTTGCGAAGGGCGATCATCTTCATCGCGACCAGGAGCTCCAACACTGTTCCAATCTTTTATCTCCAAGTCTCTCGAAACATTATATGCGATTTCAACAACATCATCCGGAGGCATCCCTGATATATTGTCATGCGCTTGAATGGTGGAGGAGACAGGGACTGTGAACACCGGCGGTGGCCAACACATACGAAAGTCAACGACGCGAACCGGATGACGGTTGGGGCTCTCCATTTCAGAGTCTCGAGGCTTCCCCCCCTCTGCTCTCTCCGCTTGAATGGTGGAGGAGCCATGGACTCTGAACACCGGCGATGGCAAACACATATGAAGGTCAACGACGCAAACCGGATGACGGTTGGGGCTCTCCATTTCAGAGTCTCGAGGCTTCCCCCCCTCTGCTCTCTCCGCTTGAACGGTGGAGGAGACAGTGACAGTGACTATGAACTCCGACGTTGACGAAGGCAAATAAAGGCGAAGGTCGTCAACCGGACGACGGCTGGGGTTCTCCATTTGAGAGTCTCGAAGCTTCTCCCTCTCTGCTCTTTCCGCTGAACACGATGGCTTTACAATTTTAAACTAGTACTTCACCTACATTCTTTCCTTAAAATATCTATAGATTGAAGAGAGCACAGATCAAACATAATTTTTTTTTAAAAAAAAATTCAGGTTTTGTTTTAATTGTGCTGTAGTTTAGCTGTAGTGGGAACACAAAGGTAGAAAAGTAACAGCCGATAAATTTTGCCAGATGAGGTGGGAACATGATGAGATTAAAACAGGACGGTGAGTGTCAATTCAGCTGTTACATCCAAACCCAATGATGGCTTGATGAGGTCACTCTTTATTGTTTTCAACTCAAATCGGGATAAACTCCATCGCATTGCTTTTCCTTCCCTTTCTGCATACCTTTTCCCTGCATTTATTATTCTCTCCTCTTCTGTTCTCGTTCCTTTCTCTTAGAAACTGATTCTTTAGAAAGTACTGCTTTCGGTTTTTAATATATAAGATTTTATTTGATTTTTATTTTGATCCTAAATATAAGACTTTAATCCATTTTGTTTATCATATTTATACATTTTTTTCAAAGTAATCCTAATGATAATTTTAGCCAATACACTTGATTAATAAGGATATTTTAGGAAAAATAATATATATTTATTACAAATAACTAACTTAACTTTTTTTCTTAATCTCTTCAAATTAATCAACTAACTCTCATAATTAGAACAAGAGGTAGTAATAAGTTTGAGCAGTTTTTATTTATTGTTTTAAAACTTATCATTATAGATTATTCTATTATTATTGAAACTTTTAAATAATTATACTTCTCATCCAGAATTTCATAATAATTCTCTTTAAAAAATAGCGACTTTATAGTCCATACCCACTTTCCATGCTGCTTACGTCATTTCTCTCTTTAGTATTACCAAAAGAGGACAAAATTATCTATATTTAAAATCTCGCGATCTTAAAAATTCTAATGTGAACACTCTTTAAGAAGGATACTCATTATTTCAACACCAAATTGTTGTTATTTCTTGAGTAGGCCCGACACATTGGCGAAGAATGCTCCTAGTTTCACCAAGGAAATATTTAGCTTAACTTTCTAGGTCCTTGGACGTAATTTTCTCCGCGAACCACGGGGCACTCATTTCGGACAAACTACCTTACCCGCTCTATCAGTTTCTTTCTTTGTTTTTTTTTTTTCCGTTGTTGTTTTGCCAAACACCTTATCAGGTTTAAATATCTCAGTATCTCACACGCCACCATCCCCTGAACTGATAATAACAGCTCCAATCTCTTACCCCACTAAACCTAAGACCAGCAGGAAAAACAAAGTGTGCAGGTACGAAAATATGTCACTTTCGTCCATCCCTAAGTGCAACTTGGATTTGATCTATATTTTTACAGACCGAGAAGAAAAAATCAAGACCAGATCTTTAAAACACTCTGTAAATGCTCGCACTTTGTATAATAAATTATCTGAGCATGTCACAGCATTAAAACCCTGAAAGGCACCATGAACATGACTAGAGATTCAATTTTGAACGGAATGTTCTGTTCCGGAAATATAACCATGAGTCGCAAAGAGCCTGAGAAAACCTCGGATTTTTGTGTAAGAGAGATGGCGCTTATAAGATTCCAAACAATGACATTCATCAGACACATCTATCAGAATCTCATAAGCAGAAGACAATTTATTCTCTACAGTTCATCTTCATCGTCGCTACCTCCCCCAAACACGGAAGCCATTTTCAAGGCCAACTTTGCAGCCATTTCCCTTCTCTGGAAATCAGGCATCAGTCTTAAGCCAGCACGCATATTGCCTATCTCTGACATTAGCTGTTCCAAATCCTCTAAGTCAAGACCTTTGCCTGATACCCCATCTTCTTCAGAATCCCCAACTTCCTTGTCACCCTCATCCTGCAATACAGTGCTTGAAGTTGATGGTTGTAAATGTTTATCAGACCTGGTTCCATCTTTGAGTTCAGAATCTGAGATGGGGTTGTTTTGTGAAACTGATTTTCCAGCATCTACGGGAGTAGCAGAAACCCATCTTTGTTCTGTGTCATCCCGAGGATCAGCTGAACCATCAGATAGGACTTCATACTCCAATTCATAATCAGATTCTTCTGAAGAAGACTCTGAAAGAAAAAACCATAAATAGTAAAGCACATATAATATATAGAAGGCAGTGGCACGTAGCCTCCTCCGAGAAACGGGAAGAATTAACAGAGGAAAAACCTTTCTGAGGTATTGATGGTTCACTTATTTTATCACCAGACTTTAAGATCATCCCAGGCCACATATGAGCAGAAAGAGCACCAAATAACCGTTCAACTCCTTGTGAATCACCATCAACAGACAAGCCTGCCAACAATTGTTTATTTTATTTCAGTGACACAATTCATGTATTGATGTAGTACGATTTGGAAATAATCTTCCATCGTTCATGATGGTGTTCTAAAATGATATTATGTGTCATCCTTCAATAACTAATTGCAGTATGAAACTGACAATCTTCATGCATTATGATTCTAACTCATCTATATGACTACATGAGAAACTGAGCATATCTCTGAAATTGAGGGGAATCCACGTCATATTAGATAGCGGACTAGATCATTACAACAGAAAGGCAAACAAGTTTTACATTTGTCAAAATTGGCATTGGAAGCGCACGCCTCAATGAATTCAATGCCATGCTCAGTGAACCATTCTGAACGAGATCTTCTGGAATCCCATGTTGGATCTTCATTCCCCAATAAACTAGTTCCTTCAGAGTCAGATATTCCATACTCCGTGGACTCAGAGCAAGGATCAACAACAGAGTCTTTCAGTTTCTGTAGTCGTCTTCTGTATTCAGCATGAACTGGATGACCTGGAACCAGGTCCACTTTGTTTCCAATACATAATAATATCTCGAAGTTTTGAATATCAGTGCGTGATACCCAATCCTGGAGTGCAGCTAGAGAAGATAACTGCACATTGTTTAGGAAGATCAAAGACGTGTTACATCAACTTTTTCATTGCTAACGCCCATATATCTTCATGGAAAACAAGAATATAGTTCAAGAACAAATTGACACATGATTAAGGATCACATAACTCTTTACCCAAGAACTACACAGGAACACAAATTAAACCCAACAAAAAAAAAAGTGTGTCAAGAGAAGGATGCTAACATCGTTCATGTCAAAAACCATAACCAAAGCAGTCAATTGGTGCGATATGGGCAGGTTCCGAACAGAAAAGTCATCACTAAGATGAGTCATCCATACAGAAACATCAGCAGTATAGTACTTGGTATTGATAGTCCACCTGTTAATTGCATAAAACATACACTCAGGGAGTTCTGAAGAGATATTGTTAAGCAATGAGATACAGAAAATATTCACGAGCAACATACCCATGGACAGACACATCAGAGGCAGAATCGGAAGCATCTTCAAAATCAGTAGAGAGCAATCCTAAAGTCAACAGAGTACATCAAATCAATTTGCGCCACAAAAAATCAAATACAGTTGTAATCCAAGAATGGTGGAGTCAATAACATAGGATTAACATAAACATCACAGCCTTGGTACAAAATCTTGTTTAAAATCCAGAAGATAAAAAAACACACTTCTGTAAGGGTCATTCAAGTAAAAGCCATATCCAATCATTGAACATTGACAATGAGTTAATCTCATGAATTAGATGACAGGCACGGCTCTAAATTAAATCTTCTAAGAAGGCAACAGTAAAAATTTAATGCAAACCAAAGTGTGGCAAAATCTTTCACGCAAAATATAGAAGCAACTGAGCTTAATTATTGGTTTGTCATGAAAAAAACTAAACTTGGTTATCGATATCTGAGAAGGCTATTAGAATGGCGGTGGCAGAATAAAGACAGAAGAGAGAAACTAACGGGATAAGAGTGTGCGTTTGCCAACATTGGAAGATCCAATCACAAGGATCCCGGGTCGATTCTCCAGAGCATTCGGGTCCTTCTGAGAATCGCTAGTATTCATTTTCACTGCCAAATTTGAATTTCACCCTATGAGAGAAACAATATTGAATCTCTCAAGTCTAAAACCCTAGCGAGTCAGCTTGAGCTCGGAATTGCCTTCCCCGTTTCTAACACTGTTCCAGGCCAAATGGTTTCTCTCCTCTGCAAACCTCTCCTCTTCATTCAAATCTGGCCATTGATCTAATCGTGTAGCAGATGGAGCGACACGTAGAAGGCCGGTCTGACGTTGAAAATCAAATGAAAAGAAGCCTCTTTAAGCTATCTCAAATTCTCAATCAGACCGTAAAGACGGCGAGAATATTCCGGTGCCGTTCGTTGCAAGTGACATCCATAGTTATCGCGCAAGACTGGGCTACTCGCGGGAGGGCGGTCATGAGTATTTTCACTTTAAGAGTGCTTTGGAAATTAAACATCAAAGCATAATACATGTATGCACACGAAATTATACTCAAAGCATATGCAGGCACATTCCTTGATTCAAAAGGTAAACTAAACTTTCTTTAAAAAGTTAATTTTTTATAAGATAACATTATTTTTATCTAAGTATTTAATAAATTTTTTTCAATTTTATCCTTGTATATTGTTTTTCTTCTTTAATTTATTTATTACTCCCTCCGTTCCTTATATAAGAGACATTTGATGCTTATGGCATGTTCCTATATATAAGAGAACTTACAAGTTGTCTCTACTTTTTGCGTTGATTTACTATTTACCCATATTTATTATCTCCAACTTACACTCTCTCTCCTTCTCACTTCTTTCTTTAATAATTTAACTGTTCTCTCTCATGCTCTCTCTCCTTATTAATGAGGGCATTTTTGGAAAAAAATTATACTTTTTACACATTAATTGTTTTTAACTAATTTTAACTGTTTTTTTGATCAACGTACTTCGGTTATTTGCCTCTTATAATAAGGAACGGAGGGAGTATATCTTTTACTTATTCTCTTTATTAACAAGGGTATATTAGGAAAAACAAATATATGCCTTCCACATTTATTGTTTTAAATTGATTTTAATTAATTTCTTGATAAATATAATAAATAAAGTTTAGCTTATATTTTAAACCGAGTATATACACGCACAAAATGACAAATGACACCATACATTAATTATGGGAACTATTGTATTATTAATTAATGGATAAAATTTATTTATGAAGTCTGCACTCGACAATAATACACACATGCATTATGCATGTATAGACAACTTCAAGGGACTTAAATTCGCTTGGGATCTTGGTTTCAAGAAGGTGATTTTGGAATCCGATTCAAAAATCTCAATTGATTTGTTGAAGAAAAAAGACAACAACCCAGAGAGCTTACTTTGTCCCCCAAATAAAAAAGTTAATGATGAATGACTGGGACCTTGAAGTACAGCACATATCAAGGGAGCAGAATCAACTTGCAGATTCGTTGCCCAAAGGAGTTTTATGAAACTCTTCTCTTTTCGATTCTTGTCCTCCACATTTGAGGACATTGCTTTTTTTGTTGACAATCCTATTCTAGACACTGTCAGATACTAAACGTGAGCACTTCTCTCAATAAGAATTTAAACCTTGGTTATTTGAGGACCTTATTTGATACTGAATGTTTGGGATCTAGTCTCATCAGTTTGTTTTTAGTCTTTTGGGCTTTTGCCCTCTTGTTTACCCGGAAAAAAACAAAACAAAAACCAAGAAGCCTAAGTGAGGGTTGGAATTACGTTTTAAATATATTTTCTTGATGCTTGCAACTTGTTCTTCAGTCTTCATATTCAACTTACTTCGGTGATTTTTGGCCAAAACTGAGTGGGGTGATTTGGCACATATTTTTTCCCCTTAGTGTAGGAGTTCCTTCTCTAATTCTTATTGTAAAAATTCTTAACATATTTCATAATATAACATATTTTATTTAAAATATTAATTTTTTTTACTTAGTATGCCTAAAATTATAAAACTTCTTAACTTACTAAATAAACTGATGTTCTAACTAATAATTTTTATTACGAATAATTTTAACAAGCTTTATTAATTTATAAAAATCATGCCCTATTGTTAGATCCTTATGACACAGCAGTATCATATAAAAAGCAACTCATAGTCTGACACGATAGAATCAAAACAAATTAAAGTCATACCAATGTTCCAAAAAACTTCATCATCAGATGTCGAGTCATATATGTATACATAGATCAATTGTGCCTTGTACAGTTACGGAAAGAAAAGAAGATTACGTACATCACTCTTCTCAATCAAACGACACACTCACACGATGAACTGGACGAGTTCAGTTTCCGGTTCCAGCAAAAGTAGAAATATCAGAACTAGGGCTAGCACCAATGGCGAAGAACTCAGTGATGACTTCCAGAGGCATGCCTTTAGTTTCAGGGACTTTGAAGTAAACAAAGAGCCAAGACACGATGCACCCAAAACAAACATTCCAAACACACCAGAAAGACCAACCAATTGAAGCAACGAAGGGAAAACAGAAGTGAGGATCAAGGTTGAGATCCAGAACGAAACACAACATATAGAAATGCAGATTCCTCGAACACTGGTAGGGAAGATTTCTGCACACATGATGTTGGGAATCACTCCAAATCCCATGCAGAATACGCTCTCGTACACTATTACACTCAGAGCAGTTATCGCTGCGTTCACCACAGAACTTAGGGTGCATGTAGTCACGTACCACGAGCACCACCAGACACACTATCAGAATGGGCACTGTGTACAGCATTATTGACCTGCAATTCGTGTAATTCATGAGACACTATATTTATACACATAGACACACACACAAGTGGTGTCAATTGAAAAAGAATAAACTTTTGAATTGAAACCTACAATAAGTTGGTCCATATATATAAACCTACCCCAAGGATTCGAGTCTTCTAGCTAGACTTCGCATTCATCTATGATATGCATTCAAAGAAAGATAGAAAGTTACATGACTTTTAATGTTAATCTCGTTTAAACAGAACCACACTTATATGGTTTCCGGCCGAAGATGAAAGTTTAACCATCACTTCAATCCCCAAATATTAAAACAAAACTTTTCATCCTCTAAATTGCATACATAAAGTGAACGTCACCTACAAGTGCAAGCTGTGTGAGGAAAAATCAAGATGACAAACAAAGGATTCGTATCAAGCGACAAATATTGTCTTCAGATTTTAATTTTAACTAATATATTTTACCTATTTGTAATGGTTTGTGGATGAAGCGTTATAGTTAAATCTTGAGAAGCCAAAAGGTTACCAGGCTATCTATAGTCATGTTTCTTCCTTTCGTTCAGTAGTCAAAAGTTTAAGAGTACTTTGTTCTTATTTTATGACGAAATGTTAGTTCAGTAGATAAACAACGAGTTTTATATATTTAAAAAGATATATATTAAAGAGATATTTAGACATATGTACCTTCTGCCCGCAATGTCCATGAGCTTCATGGAAATACCTATACAAGGAAGCATGCAGAATGTGATGACGACATTAACAAGTAACGAGGCAGATGTTGCAGAAAAGCCCAAATTGGCGAGAAGAGCGCCTATCCTGCCTTCTCAAGAACTTGAGGTCCATAGTACAGAGAAACCCATTTATGCCAGCGGCCTGCAAAAATGTGTGCGCGCGCGCGCGCATTAATTCAATCATACCTTATAACAACCACAATCACGAAAAATCCCTAGCTTATTTACCCCTGCTTAGTTTATCAAGATGGACATTTAGATCTAAGGGATTATTAAAATTTGTTGAAGTATTGATTTTTGGTTGTTTGACTGCTTGGACAGTGACTATCATGAACATATTCTGTCATAGTCCTGAGACATAAAAG
>NW_021634755.1:0-119739 GCF_004799145.2 Neltuma alba | reverse complement strand
AATCCTGATTACCAATATGTTGTTGCGGTGAATGGCATAGGGGACTGTAGTCCTGGAATAAATGGTTCAGGGCAGAGCTTGACAAATGAAGTTGGTCCATTGGGGACGAGTTTGAATTTTGCTCCGGACTTTCAGAAAAGATTTCCAAATACACATTCTTCTTCGGAGATCAAGGGTGGTGGTAGTGTATACATCCAAATGGGTTTTTTAATGAATCTCAGAGTCTGCAGAGGACCTCCAATCAACATCAACATATTTCTACTACCTACCCCATTTGACGGAGGAAATTTGAGCACAGTTTATCTGCAGTCTCAAGGTAATAGCTCATGGCAGAAAGTGCTGCAGGTAGCTTATCCTTTATTACTGCCCAATTATCGCCTGAGACATCTAGTGTACCTGCTGATAGCAGATGCTCCCAACAAATGGCTGCAACTTTCCTATATGACAATCACCCCTGCCAACAAGCTGATGTTACTCCGCCAGAGCTGTACCACCGGAAGCTATTCAAGAATAATCCTGGCAAGGAATTTATAACGGCCTCATATGCTAATCAAAGTGACAGTTGTAATGATGAAATTTTGGGTGAAAGTCTATGCATCAATCAGGAAATCCTCTTTCCAGCCTGGGCGAATCAGTTTGTCCACAGTCTGGATCAAATTGTATTCCTGATTCTCTAAATTGGATGCCCCATGCATTTTCTGATTCGAAGTTGCATGAGAGTGGATTAAAGTCTGGTTACTGCTCTCAAGAAGGGGTTGGTCAATTTTCCTCGTTGAACCTTTCAGTGGCTCAGTTATCTTCAATGTTATCCTCCAATGTTTCACAAAGGGACCCTGTGGAAATCCAGCATGATCCGCTTCTCATTTATCCCCAAAGACAAAGTAAGATACCAAATGTTGAGCCAGGTGAGTTGCACAGAAGGCAGGATTTTCCATTTTCTTCTCCATCTGCGGTATGTTTAGGAGTGAATGATCCTATTCAGAAGGATAGCATTTTATACAGTAGGGGGAATCCTTTAGCTCAAACTGATTTAACAGCACCTAGCTTTATAGAGCGGCAGTGTGGGGACAATACTGTGAAAACAGAAATCATGAAGAGAATGGAAGACAAAAGTTCTCTTCAGACTAACGAGAGCAATCTTTATGAGAGGGAATCACCTGCCGTTGCTATAGAGCATGTGAATGATTTGCATATTCTGGATTCTTCTCCAGCATCTAATTCAAACATTAAGATTAATCAGTTGGAGCAATCTTATGATGGTATGATTTCTGCATCCTCTTGCTTGACAGGAATTTCCCAAAACAATCTGATTGAGAAGACCCCATCAAATTTTCTTGACATGAGACACGGGACTAGTGATGGAAGAGATTGTGGTTTAACTGAAGGTTTGAATGGTGGGCTGGGATTTGATTTTTCTTGGACCAGAAAATCTAGCTTTAATGCTTCATCCCTAAAATGTGAAGGAACCTCTTCTGGCAAAACTTCTCCAAGCGATTGCTTGTTCGACCTGTCCATGGACCCGGTTTCTCGTAAAAGCACAAGTTCAACCTTTTCACAAGGATACAGATCTCTGTAGAAATCCGACAGTAAGCTCAGCTTTTTTGTATCCTTCAGTACTTCGTGATGACCCTGGTCCTAGTTCAAATTTGCCTGTGAATGAATTACAGAACTCAAGCAAGAATACTGTGTTTAAAAGAGTATCTTCTCTCGATGAACTTGTAGCTAGTTCTAGTCAAGTGGTTGATCAGTATAGTGGTGGAACTCTTGCTTGTGAAACAAAGCTGAAGATATCACGTTGGAGCAATCAAAAATTTTGAAAAGTGCAACAATTTGAATAAAGTTGAGCCACTTATTGGTGTAGAAGATTTGACTGATGTTGTTCCTCCAAGTGTTGAGCCTTCATTGGTGCCCAGCCCACATATAGTGGTTGAAATTGGAAGTGATGTTGTATCCCCATCTGCAACAGAATTGGAGAGCGCTATTCCAGATTCTGAACCTGAGGTAGAAAATATTGCAATCAGGCAAGAACATCTGCCGGTTTTTTTCAGAATCTCTAACAAAAATATTTTCCTTTATAGGATTTTAAAGATGATGAAGAAGACAAGAATGAATCCCTTACTGTTGCAATGATAGCGGAAATGGAAGCCAGCATCTATGGCTTACAGGTTGCCCATCATTGAAATGTTCCATTTCCTGTTTCTGTGCTTGATATTATTTGGCTGGCTTGAACAACATTGTCAAATCCACTACCCATGTAGAAAATTTTCCTTTTTACACAGTGAATTCATCTGTTGCTTTGACACTTAATACCTTGTGTTCTATTCTCTGGTTTAAACTTACTAGTATCTGATAATAAGACTTTTAGCAACAATTCCATGGTAATGGGGGAAAATGAATGAAGCAATATAACATGGCTCATCACCTCATGATACCTAAGTAAAAAAGATTATAAACAAATAAAAAATAAAAATAGATTACTCTGTCTCCTGTTTCCCTTAGTGATTAATATTAGAGTATGATATGCACCATATAGTTAAATACAGCGTGGTCGCCAATTATTTAGCTGCGGGGATGACTTAATTGTGATTCCTGACATCAAAACTGATAAGACTCCACGTGTACTTTAATGACATGGTTAAAAACCAAAGGTTAGTCCCATCAAAATTTCCAGGTGTCAATGACATTTTGGCTGAATAACATTTTTTTCCCTTTTAGAGTATGCAGTACAGGGGACTGGGATCTATTAGCTGACATCAATATTAGATCCTTGTTTGTCTTACAATTGCTTTCTTTCATGGGTGCTGTAAAATGGGCTCCCTGTAGAAAGTGACCATCCAGATTGATTGTTATGGCTGTTGATATGCTGTATAACCCTTTGCTTAGCGGATTTTTTTTTGGGGGGTAAAATTACTAATTTTTTCCTTTTTGCATGAGATGATCAAGATTTGTCCTTGTAAATGTAACAAATAGTCATTGCTGTTCACAAAAATTAATCATTTCATCAATTTCATTTTACCAGTTTCCATCTTCCTAACTGTCAGTATTGCTATGTGTAAAGTAATGCTACAAACTAACATGGTGGTGGTATGGTGATTTAAGAAATCATGGTCTTACCTACCTTTTATTTTCTTTGGAATATAATATAATACACTGTTTTTTTGTCTCTAAACTGTTATGATCCGCTGTTTCTGACCTCTGCAAAAATTGGGGAAGATATAATTTTTCTTGATGTGTGTCTTGTACTGGAGCTTTGTTGTTGTGTTTATATGATGCTTATACCATCGCACTCGAGCTCCTGGTCCTTTCCTGTTTTGTCACTCTATTATTTGCCATAACTGATTTTTAAGATCATCTCATTTAGATAATTCAAAAATCCGATCTTGAAGAACTTCGGGAGTTAGGATCTGGTCTTAGGAACTGTTTATCACGGAAAATGGAGGGGAACTGATGTTGCTATAAAGAGAATTAAAAGGAGCTGCTTTTCAGGAAGATCTTCTGAGCTAGAGCGATTGGTTAGTCTTCAATTCTATTTTGTTTTCAACACCTTATTTAATCTATAACGTGAATAATATTTATCTATATCCATAGGTCTATGACATCACCTCTTTTAAGTAAAGTGGATGGAAATGAAATCAGGTTTAACCCAGTGCTTGCATGGAGTTTCACTACTGTTTTTTGTTTTTTTTTTGTTTTAAATTGGAATTGGAATTGATGATGCCTCAAATTGGAATATCTTTTATTGCATCTGGCTTCTAACAGAGCGTAAAGTTTCTCTAGAGTACACTGTTAATTTTATAGACTGAAGCTTCTACGGGTAATCAGTGATGAGGATTATAAAATAGACAAGTTCTTGATAACTAACTACGGATGTGCCAGATTCAGTTCCTTTGGTCGTTTCATTAACGGTGTTTCACTTGCACTTTACTCTCTTCAGTGCAAGGCGCACTTTTAGGATCCAAATCCCTTCAACACGTAAAATCTAAAAACCATATGAAGAGATTTCTTGCATGTTATTTTGCTAATATTTCTTCAATTTTAGGCAATACCATCTCAGAGCTTCTTTTCAAACTGCCAACAGTACGTTTCTATCAAAATAAAAAGAAAATAAAATCCACTTGAATCTGATACTGTTTTATTGCCTTGGTTAGACAAAAGACTTCTGGAGAGAGGCGCAAATTCTCTCAAATCTTCACCACCCCAACGTGGTTGCTTTTTATGGGGTTGTACCGGATGGAGCTGGAGGAACCTTGGCGACTGTAACTGAATATATGGTTAACGGTTCCCTTAGGCATGTCCTTGTCAAGAAGGATAGGTATGCTAACGCCGCTCTTGTTCTGCGCTTAATGTTGGATTGTTATTTATGCATGTATTGAATCTCCATCTCTTCATGCAGATTACTTGATCATCGTAAAAAGCTAATAATTGCCATGGATGCAGCTTTTGGAATGGAATATTTACATTCAAAGAATATTGTTCATTTTGATTTGAAATGTGACAATTTACTTGTCAATCTGAGGGACCCACAGAGACCCATATGTAAGGTGAGATGTCTAGATTCTAAAAATCATCTTGTTTGAAGCAAGAGACAAGGCCTCCTTTTGCTGCTGAATGTGCGTACAGTATCATTTGATTTAAAGTGATGAAGAATATACGGAGGCAGGAAATTTAAGTCAAATCAAGTATAATAATACAGTTGGATGGAAATTATTAAAGACTAATAATAACTGAAACATTTGGAGTGATCTTTGACATGGCAGAAAACCTCCATGAACAATTGATCAAGAGTTTCATTTGCTACCCTCATTTCCTAATAAAAAACTTTTTGCACGAGGTATAGTGGGCATGTAGTTTGTCCACACTTAAGCGTTTATGGCTTTTGAGTGAGGAGACTAGTTGAAGATTATGATAAAAGTATCCACTGGCTTTTATTTAATAGCTGAAGCTTTTAGGATGAAGTGGTCATTGACATACATGAAATTTAGTTTGGACTCCCTAAAATATTTCTTACCTAATAATACTAATGTCTATCCTTTTGCAACCTTTTTCCCATGATTAAATTTTAGGTTGGAGATTTTGGATTATCAAGAATTAAACGCAATACCCTGGTATCTGGGGGTGTGCGAGGAACCCTTCCTTGGATGGCACCAGAGCTGTTGAACGGCAGTAGCAACCGGGTTTCCGAGAAGGTCTGTGAGACTGTTGAGATGCATTTTTTTTTTAATAGAAAGGAATTAAATGAATTTTTTGGGTGGATATTTAGCTTGTGGAATGACTTTGATAGGTTGATGTTTTCTCATTTGGCATCTCTATGTGGGAGATATTGACTGGGGAGGAACCTTATGCAGATATGCATTGTGGCGCTATTATCGGTAAGATATACTCAATCATGATCATTTTCATGCCCCTGCAGTTTGATCCAAGCTAATTGACCGTACCACGAAATCAGAATTATCTTTTTCATAAAATATAAGTTGGACTTTTCAGACAGAAGATTAAATTTTATTAGAACTAAAAATGAACCTTCTCTTCCATAGGTGGCTGCATAAATTTCTGCATTATTCGATATAAGTGACAGATATCAGTATGGCTTAAGAATAGAGGTTTGTGATTTCTTGAGATGCACTGGAGCTTCTGTCTTTTAGTTGTTGCAAGTAACTTGTATAGCTGTAACGGAATTTCATATTGCTGTTCTTTGCTCTGAAACGACTTTATAGGAAGCTTAAAGGACAAAACAAATGAAGAGAAAAGGTCTTCAAAATTCAAATACACAATTATTTTGGTTGAGAAATATACCGTGTGTCTGGCCGTTCTGCGTGCTCCATTGCTCTTTTGTTTTAAATATATTTGATGTTCGGAATTTTATATGTCGGAAAGATATAACAGCTGCAGTTAATTAAAATCAAGCGCGGTGGAGTGAATGTTCGAAGTTGCAATTGAGCAGCACTGATGCTTTTCTGGCTTGCATTATTGATTTGCTTCCTTCTTGGCAACATGTGATTTTAGGGGGGATTGTAAAGAACACTCTTCGACCACCAATTCCTCCCCGTTGTGACCCTGAGTGGAGGAAGCTTATGGAAGAATGTTGGTCACCTGAACCCGATAGCCGACCATCTTTTACTGAGATAACTAGTCGTCTCCGATCAATGTCTATGGCCCTCCAAGCCAAGCCTCATAATCAGTTGCGGCAGACAACAAACGGTGTTCATTCCTGAAACCAAGGCATGCTTTGGTCATCCTTTTCCATTCGTTGTCCATTATCTCCCAGCACCGAGTATTAAAGTTGGCTTGAATTCTTGAGGAGTGAGCACAATTATATAGCCTGCTGTTTCTCTTTTTCTGTCGGCAATATCTTCATTTGTTTATTCTTTTAGTGGAAGTTGAAATTTAGATCATGGTATAAGTTGATTGTATCTATCAATTTTCTGCTTGTTTCATGATCGAATATTCTGCCAGATTATAGGAGAAAAGCAGGACATCTTTACTGTATAGGTACATATATATTGCATGACTGTGAGTCTGTAAATCCTACAAATATATATTGCATGATTGTGAGCTTGTAAATCCTGCAAATTTTTGTTCATTTTTATGGAAACACGTCCAATTTTCCCATTTCCCTCGTCTTTTCTGTTTCTCTTCGTTTGAACTGGCGGTGGGGAGGGTGATTTTATTTCATCATGATTTTTTTATAAACATAAATTAAGGTAAAAGAAAGATAAAGAAATGGGATATTATATTCAATGACTTTCATCAAAAATCAGTTTAACAAGTTGAAATTTATTTAGATTATTAATTAGATGTAAAATGATTGAAAAGACAATTTTATTATATATATATATATATATAGTGATATTATAAATGTATATAAAAATTTAAAAATAAATTATTAAAATCAATTATGAAAATAAAAGGATTTGGTGCATTATTGAAAATTTGTAAAATATACTCACTAAATTTTAATTAAAAATTTTAAGATGAACAACCTTCGATTTTGACTAGTCAAACATAAAAATTAAATTTCAAATAAAATTATTATTTTTTAATTATTATTTTTACATTAACAAATAAAAATAACAATAAATAAATCTGGTAGTAGGGTCATTTTCTATAAAAAGTACAGGACACTTCTTTTGAGACAAGGGACGGTATAATTATCACTTGATGCATTGGAGAAACTATGAAAAATGGCTTCAAGTTAAAAGTTTTTTTTTTTTTACGTGAAGTTTTTTTTGTTTCATCGTAATCCCAAATTGTGATCCCAAACGAAAAAGGTCAAAAGTTATTTTTGTGGGTGAGAAGTCAGTTTAGGATCTCCAAACTTGATCCCAAACACAAGCAAAGCCAAGTATGATCAACTTCTGTTTGAGTTTGTTTTTGGTTTGCTTTGCTTCAGCAGGTGTCCCCGAAATTTACCTGAAGATTACGTTGTTTGGAATACTTGGCTCATAAAATTAAACTCTACATGACATATTTTCGTTTGGGTAACACCTATTTATTACATAATATAGCTTTTATAATTGGGACAAACCTTTAAAGAGCATTGTAAGGTCTTCCAAGTTTCAGCACACGTTTATGTCAAAATATTTTTTTAAAAAAAAAGGTAAAAATCAGGGTGTTATTAACATTCTTACTTTTTAAGGAGACTTTAAGGACATTTTGTAAAATTAAAATATATTTCAAATGGATAAAACCGGCCGTTTAGGAGTCAGTTACTACCTCCGATCCTAATTACAAGACCTTGTTTGTGAGAGGAATATTTAATTTAATTATCTTCTATATTACACCTAGGTTTTAACAAAAGTAATAACATGAATGTTGAAAAGAACCATATCTTTAAAATATTCATTTTTCTTTTTTATTTTTATTTTTGGATTTGAATAATTCTGAGTCTCCAGGATTTTTATAAAAATATTATGAGTTTGAACTTTTACCATTACCGTAGGAGCTTAGTCATGGTAAGTAGGTAACGCAACACCGTGTTTCGAAAATATAATTGGAATTTAACAGATACATTCAACTTTAAACACATTCTTACCCGCGCTCAGCAGGAAAAAAGTGGGAGCGCAACTAGAAATAGCATTTTTTTCCTGACAACTTTCCTCTTTAAAATAAGAGATTTTTGAGAGAACAAATCTATCCTTCAATTATTTTTACTCTCATCAATTTTGGGATCCGCATGTATTGTTTCTCAATGTGCTATTTTAGAATTATTTTAAGATTTTTGAAGTCATTGTATGAAAATTATTATAAAAATACAAATTCAATTAGATAAAATAATTGCAAATTAAGATAAAATGAAAAAAATATTTTAATTCTATTTGATAAATTTTGTCATATGCACCTACATATATTTTTGAAAATAACAATGTTGTTGGTGTCCACATAAAATTAACCCCTTCTTTTTTCTGCTAGCCGGAGTACAAGGCAAGAAAATCACTTCCCAGCACTTTTCCTTTTTTTTTTCACTTTCTTTCCTCTCATTCCCTCTTCTCAACCAACCATAGGGTCACTGCATACACGTGCATGCTTGTTCAAAGTAGTTTATTCCCATTTCTCTAATCGTTTTTTATTTTTGGGGCAACTCAATCGGGTTTGACTCGGGCTAAATATAAATTTTCAACTCTTCCGTTCAAAAACTCATGCTCAACATGTAACCATCGTTGAGAGAGAGAGAGAGAGGAGAGGAGAATGGCATAAACAGACGGCAAAATCAATAACATGTAGCGTAAACAGAAACGTGAGCAACTGTAAACTAATGATAAACCTTTCCCGTATCCAGAAAGTGTGTGCATACAAATCATAGCTTGGTTTACCATTAAAAAAAACCTTTATAATGATACAATGACTGTAATCAAGCTTGAAGCAGTAATAAACCCTACCCTGCAAGATTGTAGGAGACCACACAGACGCCCCGCCTACTGAGGGGTATATATATTTACTGGTCCTTCCTGCAGAAATTTGTACTGCCTCAGTAAAAAAATTTGGAAAAAAAAATAGTTCCTATAGCTTGTTAATTCCCATTGGATTCTACAGAGTCTGTGAGCATCTTTGCCGTCTTGATAGCCATCAGCATCAGCGATTGCATCAGTAGAGCCTCTACTGCAATTTCTCCAGAAATATATATAATATTTCCACACAAGGAAACGATTATATGTGGCAGCGGGTGAAAACGGGTGCTCAATCACCTGAAACTCAAGATATCTATCAACACATCATTATGACGCAAATGCCACCAAAACAACACGTAAAATGCATTCATATTGGGTAGTAGTAAAATTTGAAACAAATTCATGCGCACGTTACTGTAAAATTACTGCACAAGCTACTAATTACTGCCCCGTTACAAAATATCTGTCATTTAGAGAGTGTTTGGGTAAAAACCATAGTTTTAAAAAGTACTTTTACGGTTTACAAAGTAAATATGTGAACGAGTTTGCCTCATTTTGTGAAAAAATGCTTTCTAAAAGTACTTTTGAAGGTTGCCAAACACCCTCTTAAAGTTATTGAAATTCCAAAGTGACATTCCTTTGGGGTGGGGGGATTCCTTGACTCATCACAATATTTTATGGACATATCTTATGTAACTTCTCTAGTTCTTAATGTAAAAGCTATTTATCTAATTTGAACAAATTAAAGAAACTAAATAGATTACTTAATTTTGACATAGATGACCTAATCTCCCTAAAATAATCATCTGTAACATTTATTATACTATCAAGAGTTAGTTGGAGATTGAAAGAGTTCCACTAAGAAATAGTTCAATTGTACATGATTAAATATGATAACTTGGGGAACTAAACACATATTTGTTACAATTAACTAATTTAACTAATTTTTTTATTTCTTTAAATTAGTTATACAGCTCTTATAGAAAAAAATAGAGATAGTATATCAGTTTTATAAGTTAAGTAAATCAGTTTGAAAAAAAAAAAAAGATAAATATGAAAGATAAAATAGATTAAAGTCTGTTGCAAAACCCACCCCTAACTAAGTTCGAGGAGTATAAAAATCTGCTACAATTCAGCCATTTTCAAAAATTAAGCTTAACAGATCTACTTTGATGTCAGAATGATGAGAGTCGAATGGTCAAATTCTGTGGTGAAATAACTAAAACACCCTCCTCTAACAGTATGAAAGTGCAACGAGTTACTATCAAGGTCAGAAAATATGCACAGCTTCACCCTTAGTCTCAACCTCTTATAAAGTAATGCTTGAAGCTATAGGATATATAATAAATAAGCAAGTTATATCACTTGACCAATCAATGTAGCCTTTAGCTGGTCTCTAATGTATATGACGTCATTAATTATTACTTTATAAAAGGAATTATTCAGTGTACCTTTAACAGATAAATAGAAAGAGAGACCGCGCAGTTAATGCGAAACTAAGGGCATGTCAAAATATTGCATGCAAAGCTATCCATTTATGTGATGAAATTTGGCCGTTCAATGTACTGCAATAAGGCAAGAAATTAAGAGTTTACCAATACAACAGTTGACTCCGCTCAATCCGATCTCTCCAGATCCCTAAATCTTTTGTCCCAATCACGAGCCTCAAACTCTTGCTCAACCAAGTCTTTGTCAGTACGGTACAAAATTTGATCCTGTCCAATGACTGTCTTTTGGGCCATGTCCCGGGCACTGAGAAGCTGAAAGCCACAATGAAGACTTTCTCAGGAGGACTATGCTGAGTAATCCATACATGAATAGCCTTTTGCACTTAAGCCAACATCTAGTTCTATTAAATTAACTAAATTCCTTGACTTGATGAATAGCTAGTACTATTTGTCACGCTGAAGCTCTAGGGATATACAGTCCAAATTAAAATTACAAGACGTAATTTGCCATTTGGTAAAAAAACTTAAATTATTTAAACATGTCCTTGTAATTAAAATTACCATGAAGAATTATCACCAAAAAAAATTGCTATGAAGAAAAGGGGGAGCATGATGGCACATAATAACATAACATGCGATAGAGATACACCTGTCAGATGTGATCGAATCATGAACAGCACCCAACAAAACAAATCCACAGCAAGGAAATCAGATGGAATGCATTTAATGAAATCAACCAATTTCTTTCAAATTATCATTTCCAAATATCAAGTGCTTAGATGATATAATTAAAGATTAGTATTGAGCGAGATCACTTCCAAAATAGATTAATCATAGCAAGTACTTTTTTTTTTTGGGGGGGGGGGTTGTCAGGTACTCTCAGTAACAAAGTACTCCACATGTCTAGTCCTCCATTCTGTCTATAAATTTTCCATTATCAAAGAAAATAACTATTCTCATTTTTCTTTTCTTCAGGATGTCAGCAGTTTACACATTGGCCGTAAGTTTCCTTTTTATAAACAACACATCTTATCATTTATCAAAGACATTATTTTATGGGCCTACAGTTTGACGCACAGTGTCAAAGTTATGGAGATCCACAAAAGTAAAGCTGAAAATTAAGGAATTTCTTTGGCGCAGCCCACAACAGACTGAAGCAAAAAAAAAAAAAAAAGCACATGTGATGGGAAGAATTGAGGGGAAACAAAAACTACGAAGAACTATCAAACCAAAGTTACCAAATGATTAAAACTATGCCACTAAAATTAGAGACAGCAGCCCATAAAAAAAGGAATCATAGATAAACACAAATATGGCTACCTTCCTCCTCAGTGAAATGTCGGGCAACTCAAGTACACGTGCACACTGCTGCCTAACTTGGTTTCTTTTTTCAATATCAGCATTCCACTTGCGAATAAAGAACCATCTAGCCAGAGGAATTGCAAAGAAAGAGCCAGCATAGATCTGAAAATATTAATCATTCAATACACATTTCACAGAAAAAATTAAATTAATGTTTGATAACTATAAAACAAGGATTCACGCTATAAGCAGAACAATTAGCCAAACAACCCAAATTTTCTTAAGGTTTACTCTGATATGTCATGGCCTTATTATAGAGAGAAGAATAAATCAATCAAATTACACATAATTCCGTCAAATATCAACCCCCTTTTCCAATGTTGGTATAACCACGTTTCAAATCCTAGACTCAGACAGTTTTATGGCTGTAGATGTTTATTATTGGCAAACTCATAACATGAAAACAAGTATCATCATACTTGAATTAACAGGCCTAAAATTGTAAATTTGCCGTGAAATTGCAAGTTTTGAAACTACTTGAAAATGGTTGTACCTTTAATATCAGCCTCCTAAAAGTTCCTTGTTGTCTCTTTATTATCAGAGTCGAATCCATGACTGATGCCATTTTTTCCGACAAAAGCTTCTCTGACTTCTCAAGTTTTTTCTATTCAGGCTTCCTTCTTTCATCTCTTTTGTCTTTGCCTTTTAGTTTCTCAAATTATCACAGGACTACCATTCAGAAAAACGTGGCATTGTGACATTTTCTGTTCCCTTTTTTATGTTACAGATTGCCATTTTTATTTTATTATTTATTATTCTTTCATTAACAATCAATATGAAGGAATTTACTAAATGTAATTAATAATAATGATAATAATTATTATTATGTGAAATATTGATATACTTTTCATTTTTCAAACAAAATATTTTGCTCAAATAGTTTGACTTGTATTATTTCATAAAATCAAGAAAATAGTAAATTAATTTTAATAAACGTTGATTTCTTATGTGTCAGTTAGTTCAGCAGCATAAAATATTTGTTTTGTACTTTCATGAATAGGAACCTGACATATGCATGATATATATTATTCACTTAATTTATTATTATTATTTTATTAAACTACTCCCTCCGTCCCATTTTATAAGCAACAACTACCATCTCTCTCTTATCCCCAAATATAAGCAACATTTGCAAGTTGTCTTAAATTTTTGTAGCGAATTTGCTATCTTACCCTCATTAATTACTTATTTTAATACTCAATATATTTATTATCACATTTTCCAAACCATTATCTCTCCATCACACATTCTCTCTCTTTCATAATTCTATTTATTATAATAATTTTCTTATTCTATCTCTCCCCCATAAATAAGGGCATTTTAGATAAAGAACTTTTATTTTCTATACATTTATTGTCTTTAACTAATTTTAACTAATATTTTGATCTACGTGATGAGCTCCAATGGGAGTAATGATTTTACGCTACTAGTCAGCATTATATGTTCATGTTCTCTTCATGAGTTTATCTACACTTACGAATTTGACACCCTTGCCCATTTCATCCTCTAGGCACATTTATTTTTCAAACCACTTCATTGATCACGCTCTTTTGTCTGGTTAACAAACTTAGGCAAGTAAGAACCTTTTTTTTTTAATTACTTCAGGAGGGTTCGAAACATTATCGTCTCTACTCATTCTCCACCCCATTCTTGTTAATTGAGCTAGTCCCAGTGGCTTTGGCTGGTAGAACCTTCAATGTGCAACTTTATATGCATACAAACAACTAGAGTGAACTGTTTAACGAAAAAAGAAAGCTAAAGTGACTGAGAACAGAAATGTAGTTAACATGATGCCAAGTGTTAATGGCTATAAATTTCACATATAGAGGTTATGGACTGGATTTACCTCGTCTAGGAGCCAAGGTTCACTTCATTAAGTAATATGATTTGTTATAATCAGCTTAATACCTTTTATTTTATTTTATTTTAATAAAAGCTCAACCTTTTGTTATTATCAATTCACTTATTATCTACTCAATCCTCATCCAGTTTTCTCTCATTTCTTTGTTTTTTTTTTTGGGGCAATGTTTTCTGCCCCTCAATCATTGAAAATACACGTGTATGCCATGTGTTAATAGGGCAACTACATGCCTACATCTGAAATAGTTGAATGACTACATCGGACAAGAATTTTCACTTTTGAAGGTGGACCAAGAAGTAACTTGATTGTTTAAAAATCGAAGTTTCAGTCATACCTGAAGAAGAGGGAATATGTCGGCTACAAATTTAATGAAGCCACCAGGTGCGACTGCCATTTCTCTTTGGACATAAGAAAAACCCAAGTGAGGACACTGAAAGTCTGATCCAAGAGGAAAATAACTTACTAATAAATCAAGTCAAGAGCATACTTCAACATGGCTCCAAGAGTAATAACCCCAAATAGATTAAGACCACCCAGGCCTATGACCATTGCCCTTTCTGATGCACTGGTTTTACTGCAAAAGAATTGTCCAAGTTATAATTTAATAAGAGAAAGACATACCAGAAGATCACAACAAACGCAATATAGAACCTGAATTGCCATTTCCTCTCCTTGAAAAATTTTTCAACACCTCCAACCCAATCTGCCCATCTTCTCCCCACATATTCTTTCCGGCTACTGCGTTGTGAAGAAGCAGTCCGTTGCAGAGATGGAAACCTATATAGAATATTTCCCTGCAACAAATATCCTGCGAGTAAATTAAAAAAGGAAACGAAATTCATTCCCTGAAATACTATGTTCTAGTGGGTTGTGGAAGGCATTGTGCTCAAGAGAAAGACGGTTTTCTAAGAATCATAATGTTTGATCGTATCCTTCTTTGCATAGGTTTGCAATTTATATCAAATAGAGCACATGGGGCATTCCTTTAAAAAAAAAAAAAACCATTAGGGAAGCAGTGAGGAAGAAAAATGAACAAGGTATTAATTTAAGCCACTATTACATTGTACTAACATACCTCTTCATCAATGTCAGGCTGACCTTCAAATCGCAAAAGAACAGGTAAGATATAGGATTCATCTTCCTGCACTTATTCAAAAATTGAAGGTCAAACAGCAGGACAATAAGAAAATACGCCAACTTTTAAATTACATTAAAAAAAGAGTTAATCATTCTTGAATCAATATCAACATAATGTATAGGACGAGCAACAGAACAAGAATTAATAGAATAGAGTGAACATGTAAACCATTTGTGCATTGCCTTAAAATCACCTAACAATTTTAATATAATTCAATGAGACATTTGTCACCTTCAACGCAAACTAAGGTCAGTTGATCAAGTTGAAATGTGTCGTGCAGTTTATAAGAAAGGTTAGCCAAATCAAACCAAAAAACAAAAAAAGAAAAAAAGACATCGCATGCAAAAGACTCAAGTGAGCTAATAAGGACATGGGATCAAGATTGAATGCATGAACTAAAATAGCATTAAAACACTAGAGTACTCAAGAATTAAATATAAGTAACCTTGACTATTACTTAAGAAACATTTTGGTTCAACTACGATTACTTGTAAAGAAAATTATGAGCATCACATAAACGTTGATTAAAAAGGACACAATTTGGAATTTACACATATAATTCGAATATTAGTGGGTTAAAAAATAGAGAAATTGTTTTTTCTATTTATATGCATTTACGAATACAAACAACAAGCCTTATCCCACTAGGTGGTAAAATTATAATACAAACAACAAGCATTTACGAATCAGGAGAAAAAATAGAGAAACAGTAGAATAGTAACTAACAAAATATCCCAGATTTTTAATGTTTTCAACTCTTGTTAGAAGTTTAGGAGGAACGGGAACAGAAAAAAGGAATAGGAATGGGAACTAGAATGGAATGGACTTTTAATGACATGTCAGAAAAAACGAAACAGAATCTTTTTTGTCTGGCATGTGTATTTTAATAAGGGAATAAGAGGTTTTAAAAACAAAAAGAAAATAATACCCCTATTTCTTCTTTATTGTGCTTTTTCTTCCAGATGTTTCTTCATCATCAAAAATATCCTACCAGCTACCACAAATCAGATTCGGTAATCCAACCAAAAACATAATCAAAGAGATAGAGACCTAACACAAATCCAATCAAACAAACCAAGAATTATGACACCAACATATGCAAATAAATATATATATATATATATATATATATATATAAAGAAGGAAATGGTAGCAAACATCACAGAAAAAGGAAGGAGCCAACAACCATCAGCTTGAATCGTTGAGAGCTTCAACAGGTATATACATGTGTGCGTGTGCGTGTGCGTGCCTCTGTGTGTGTGTGTCTGTGTAGAGACAGAGAGAGGCAAATGAGGGGAAAGCAGTGGAGGAACCGAATGCCAAGAGCTTCAAGAATTGACACATTTGAGCGGCAGAGGTGGTGACTGCATAGAAGCTGCTGCTACTTATGAAAGAAGAGGAGAGCAAGGTAAGGGAGAGTAAGATGATGAACTCATCGCCACATTCCAATCTCTGACAGCCACCACCTCATCCATCATCCTGTTTGAGTTCATCCAACATAGCCACTTTCTTTTATGTAGGAGAGAAGATGGTTTAGAGAAGTCTAACTCACCTGATAGGTTTTTGTTTTACTGAGCCAAAATTGTCATATTGAAAGATGACTAAGGGTAAAATGGCCTTAAAATATATCATCTGCAGGAACTGAGCATTTTCCGTAGCACCCCTAAGGAATGAGTCGTCCAACATTTTGACAGAAAATGACATTCCTAGAAGGCTTAAAGGTTATGTACCAAATGACGGAAAAGCTACTCATTCCTTCTTCATTTTTTTGGTAAACAAATAGTCATTCCTTCTCCACCAGCCTTTCCATATCTCAAAATTCATCAAACCAAACATGGACTAAATTATGCCAGAGTCAGAAAAATGTATACTCTAAACCTATAAGCAGAACAACAAACTAAATGATGCCAAAGCAAACTCTATCTCACATAAGATATGAATATAAAAATTAAATCCTATAAAAGCCGCACCATTCACAAACCACGAACCCTATAACTCTTTTCTCAAACCCACTACAATGCATGGGAAAACGTGTCTGGTACTGTTAAAAAAGCTAAGTCACCTTAAGCTCCTTTGTAGACTCTACATCAAGGTATGGTGCAAGTTCTTCAGCTGCTACCACACCACCATTAGATGCTATGTATTGCCCAATCTGTAAATAAAATGAGCACAGCAGAGCAATTATCATATATCAGGGAAAGTAAGAGCTGAAGTGGACATAATCCAAGAAAATAAATGATGTTGTGTATTTACAAGGAGTCAGCTTTAAAATAAGATGATGAACATGGGCAAAAAACAAAAAAACAAAACTAACCACTTTAAAGATTATAAAGTAGCCCCCAAGTTTCGTTTTTAACAAAAAATAAACAAAATAAAAGTATAACTTTGACAAGGGGCAGAGATAAGAGAATAATCTTCAAACTATTACAAAAAGCCAAAAAAGAATTAGAGTAGCACATATTTATTAAAGGCAACGGACCACTAAATTCAGTGCTCAAATATTACCAACTTCCACCTCTCTTCTTCAATTCCTTGATTTGGATCACCATCTCCAAACACAAATGAGAAGACCTATATAGAAATAATTAAAAAAACATTTTTCTTTATGAGGTACAAGAAACAAACAAGAAAGACAAATAATATTCATTTGCATCACACACCGATTCAATGAAGTTCATCTTTTCATCATCAGTTTGTATCCTTCGTCTCCTATAGTAATACGGATCCCAGTACCTTCCAAAGCATATAAAATTATAGACATATAGCCAACATTCATCTCAAAAAATCAATTTTTTGGGTTAAATGCAACTAGACAAGTCATTTATAGATAACAATGACTATGATATGGATGAAGAGGATTAATTACATGTCTAACATAATAAAAACAGCTGTAATTCACCTTTGCCTTCTATCAGGGGCTAATATACCTAAACATAGAAAAATTTTAAGAATTTTACAATGGAGAAGCAAACTCTCTCCTGAAATCAATGCTCCTATAATCAAGAGTCAAGAACTTTATCCCTATCTTCGAATGCACTTTTAAGGGCTGGCAGGTATACAAAATAAAATGGAATTTAAACTAGAATGTATTGGGTAAAAATGACTTTTGTGGATAAGAAATGTCCTTTGTGCCCCTGAACGAAAGAATTAATAAAAAAGATAGTTACTACTTCTCTAGCCCTATTTATGAGACACTTTTGACATGTTCCATCAAAAGTATGAAAAACCTAAAATCCTATTAACTCTATCTTAAAATTTAATAACTTTTCAACTTTATTCTTATTTAATATATACTCTATACTTTCATGGCATGCCCATGAATAAAAAAAAGGGTGCATTGTAAAATCACGTAAAAAACTTAATGACACGACTTATAAATAGGGCAAAAACATATTATCTCTGCCTTATAAATAGGACAAAAGAAGTATTTATTATGATGATAGGGATATAATAAATAATGTATATCTCAATTTTTTTTTTTTGGGTGTGAGAGAAAGGGGTTGCCTTTCCCTAAATGGTACCAAAATTAGAGTAGATAAACTAAAATACAGAAGTGTTCTTATAATTACACATTGTAGGATTGGTTTTCTTTAATCACTAAGTGATCGTGTTTAATTGCATAGTTTTGGTATCTAAATTTTAAATGAGACAAAGCAACTCACAAAAAGTTCTAGGAAGAGATAAAGAGGTGAAAAAAGGAACTCAATTTTCTATGTTGCATTGTATCACATTAATACAATCACACCTATCATAAAAAGAATAGAATCACATCAATTTCTTCACACCATCTTCCTCTTCTCCACCTTCTATTCTATTATCTTCTTTTTCTATTCCCTTTTCTCTTTGGGTCCTTTTAGATGGCATATATGCAAAGAGAAACTGCCATAAATTTGTTCTTTGATTCCCGCCGGCAGAAAATCATACAAGCCACAAAGCAAAACTATTTAGGCTGTTTTTATAAACACAATTCTTAAGATACAAATGACAAAATCACCTGCCCCTCCCTCATCATCCCAAAATATAACTATTAATATGGTGGTCTCCACATTGTTCAATCAAATAAGCCTATCACACCTTTCTTTGAGCAATGTGCTTTTGAAACCCACTTAGGATTTGGAAGTAAACATTTTACCAGAAGAGGTCTACTGGATTGAAGTAGAAAGTGACTCCTGAATCATATGTTCTACCTCCCCGTCTTCCACGATTGTCCTCATCACTGCAAATATGTGACATGGTTAATGATTGAAAAGAACAAAGGTATCAAAACGTGTTATCGTCAGGAATTGGGATCAATAAAACTCAATTTAAAGAATTCAACATATGATAAAGCCGGTTAGTACCTTCTGCTAGAAATCAGAGCGATGATCGTAGTATAAACAATAACAATGGACGCTATAAGTGCTGTCCCAAAAGAAACCCTTATCAAGTATTCCCCAGTGGCCTGTCAAAGGCAATGTCATATAACATTAAGAACCAAAGCACGAAGCAAGACATCAGCAACAGTCAATAGATAAGGGGACAATGCCTGACACCTTTGCCTTTTCAAGAAAAGGTTCGGCTTTAATCCTAAATGACTTGGCCGCAAGCTTTGACCGATAATCTTTTGGAAACACATACAGAATATCACCTTCCTCAGAAACCTGCAACATACCATCTTGGAACAATTGTACTCACGAATCAAAAACTTAAAATAGGCCTAATGAAACAAGAGCTCAGAGTCCGTTTCGCACGATGCAACCTCACAAACTTCCAGATAACTACCTCTAAGAATCCATTGGTGTCAGCAGCAAGAGCCTGAAGAGCCTTCTGGGCCTCATTCAACTTAAGCCCAGCCTTGCTTGCCACATCCCCAATAGTCATCCTCCCTCCACACGAATCCACAGCATCCATTGCCCGCTTTCTCACATCAGACGGCAACTTATCGCTCTCCACAACGCCTCCCGGTCTAATCCCTTGAGGCAAATCAACACTCGCTCTCGCAACCGGCACCGAAACCCTGTAATCCCAAACCCTTCTAGGGAATCCCAGGAAGACTGGCTTTTGCATGACTGGGAACAGGTATGGGGGCTTAGCCAAAGACGAAGCTTTACATAAATTCTGAGCATGACTGTAGAATCGAGAGCTTGGCATCACAGTGAAGCATGTGGAAATGCTCGCCATTTGGGTGATTCCGGAAATTCGTTCCAAGTTTCAAGTTATCGACATGGAAGTTTCTGAGCCACAAACTTCGGATTTTCGATGAAATAAGAGAAGAAGCAAGCAATGAGCTTTGACTTCCGATTCGAAGTAATTGAGTGCGAACTCGGAAGTCCTTAATGTGGATGGTAGATTCCAAGGTGTTCAGCCACTGTCCAAGGTGTGGGCGAAAAGAAGGCGGGAGGATGAGGCTCGGATACGGACGAATCCGCCACCGGAAATAAATAAAAAAATAATACTGTTCTTATTCTAAATATAAAACTTCTATAAAAGTTTTTATAAGAATCTTATATTTAGGATTAGAAGAATACTAAAAAAACTAATTTAATTTTAATTTGTTTCTAAATATAAATTTTTAATTCATTTTATTTGCTATATTTTCTTTTTTTAAAAAAATATCATTTATAATAGTTACGCATATTAAAATTTAATCAAATAATAATTTTAGCTAATATATAATTAATAAAGGTATTTTAAAAAAACAATACATAATTATTACAAATAATTAATTTAATAAACTTTCTTAATCTATTTAAATTAGTTAACTAGTTTTTATAATAAAAATCCGAAGAAGTATATAAATGTTACTCTGATTATAAATATAAAAACTAGTTAATAGTTTTAAATATAGGACTTTAATTACCTATTAATTTTAATATATTCTTACCTAAAGGTAATTTTAATGTGCATAATTAAACAAAATTAATATAAAAAATTTATATATATTTATTATAAATAACTAATTTAATTAATTTTTTAAATTTATCTATATTGGTTATGTTGCTCTCCGGGGTAGTACTACTTATACATATCATTGGAGCCAAATTTCTCATCATCCCAAAAAAATATCAGAGGCAAATTTAATTTGCACAAAAGGGAATGATAGAAAAAGAAGTTAGAAATTGTAAATTCCAAATCAGATTTGATAATATAATTTTATTTGGTATTGACAAGTCTGAATTTGTAAATGACAATAAATTTTTTTTGATATTCCTTATTTGACATTTACAAAATTCCAGTTTTTTTTTCATTGTCCTTTGTAAAAAAACTAAAATTTCATGAATTATACTTCTCCGATCCTTAATATAAAACTCATTTAATTAATTTGATTAGATTAAGAAAATTAGGTAAATTAGTTAATTATAAGAAAAGTGACATATTTTTCCTAAAATACCATAATCATCTTTCTTAATACCCTTCTCCCTCTTCTACTTAATTATGGTTGAGAGAGTATCTATAAAGGTAATTTAGATAAAAATGATAAATATGAAAAATGGGTCTTATATTTAGGACCAAAACCAACTCAAAAATTGGGTCTTATATTAAGGACCGGAGGAATAATTCCTTTTGGCCAAAATTTAGAAAATATTGTAATATTAATATTAATATTAAAGTTAATATAATTTTTAATCTCTTAAATTTGTTCTCATTTTATTTTTTATCCTTCAAATTTCAAATTATAAGTTTTAGTTTTTTTTAAAGTGTAAAATAATCTAAGTTTTTATTAAATTATAAGTACTAATGTTTTAAATAAAAAGAAATTTTAGGGATTAAAACTTCTGACTTAAAATTTGAGAAACTAAAATTAAAACGAGGAAAAATTTATATCATCAAAAATTATATTAACTTTTAATATGATTTCAGAGATCTGTGAAGCAAGCAGTAAGTTTTTTCTCCGGAAAAAAAAAAAGTAACTCCAAAGTAAGTATTCCATCAATGCCACTTGAAAATATTGGGGGGGGGGGGAATTGATGCACCAAACCCACTTAATGCCCTTGTCAGACAGGCGTCCTAAACCACCTTAGCCAACCACGCCTCCATCCTTCAGGGCCTCAACCATGAGGCGGTTGTGGCCGCGGAGTCCTCTGTCCTGGGCCCCGCTCTTCCGCCTCCTCAAAGCATTATAAATACCCTGCTTTTTCTTCTATGCCTTCCAATTTCAAATATTTTTGCCTTCTTTGTATCTGTGGCAGTTCCTCCACGCAATCTTTGCGGAGACCAACCCCAGAGGGGAAAAAACTCTCAAACCCTCTTCGTAAATACCCGCCTTTAATTCTACTAAATGTTTTGTTTTGTTTGTCGTTTGCAATATATGCTATCGGATCCTGATTATGCTTGATCGGGCTCTCAATTGGTGTTTCTGATTTTTTTCCCCTTGCCGTGCTGTGTTTTCTTTTCGATTTTCATATTATTTGGACTTTTAAGGGTTTGGGTAGGGTTTCTTTCATTGTTTTTGGCGATCGGGTGTTGATCTGGAGTTGGGAACCTCGTGTGCCAATTCCTAGGATCTTGACGAGTTTTAGAACTCTGCTTATCATCTGTCTCTGGTGGCTTCGTCTACGCTTCATCATCGTCTCTGAATTGTTTCACACCTTGGTTAATGTTTTTCGATCGGACGGTGAACAGTTGCTAATTTCTTTATGTCCTGCTTTTGTTGTTGAAAGGTGCTATGTTCTCGGTGCTTAGTCTTATTCAGCTCCTGCGATTAAGCACATCGATATGAATGTATCAGTTGATGATGTATCCATATAAATTTGACATTGGCATGACGTCTTGCTTGCTTTCTCTAGCTAAAGTTGTTGTCTTCCTTATGATCGACTTGGTCTTGGACACAGTGTTCTGCTTTGTATTCTGTATTTGGCCAATCAGGGAAAAATGAAAACCTTATGTATTGTTGTTCAACATTTTGCTTTATATAACTCAAATAGTCACAACAGATAATGCTTTCATATTAAGAGAATTTCAAAGGCTCGCTGAGACTGGTTTTTTTAATTTGCAAACAAAAATCTTGCTAGATGTTAGAGTTCTGTAAGAGGACACTTGATTAGACAAGATACGAAGAGGTCCTGCAACTTTTACTAACCCTACCTGCTGTGGTCATTGCCCATTCCTGTAATCTTGTTCGGGGCCACTTGAAACTATTCGTAATTATTTTCTTGATTATGCCAATCTAGTTTGCAAACAGTATAATAACTTAGGCGCCATGCCAAATAAGCTAATGAGATTATTTGGTGACCCTATATACTACAACATCTATGAGATCTGCAGAGCAAAATAGCGACTCAGCTTGCAAGTTTCATTGATCTAATGATAATATACATATAGGTGAGTCTAGGGTTAAATTGTTGTAATCAAATCTGATCTTCTATTCTAATGTAATCTTAAAATTAAATAGGATCAGATCCTTATCTCCAAATGTGAATAATAATCAAATATAATACAATCAGAAATCAGAAACTAACAAAATAAAACATGCTAAACTAGTTTATTTGCCGGGACGATTAAGCTGACGCCTTCTAAAAATCTATTTATGCTTTGATTTTTCAAGGGTAGGAGGTTTATCTCATTTGATTTTTTAAAAATAGCAAAGTATTGTACAGGCACAGTCGAAGAGAAATGTTAAGGAAAACAGTTTAATTGTGCCCTCATTATTTGATTATTCTTTTTTCTTATATTGCTTCCTTGAGATTTGTTAGATTGATATCTTGTTTTGCTAAAACTATTCTTTTTCTTCCTTTTTGGTGTCAAACCTGCAGATTTTGGGGCTAGTTGGTGATTCTGTTGTGCAGAAGTGTTCGTTAATTATATATTTGCCAAAGATTTTAGCATACATTACTGCATTATTAGTTTACCTGCATTGGAGCATTGCATAAGTGTAGATTCTTTTGTGAAGTCAAGTAAGATACTGAAAATACAATTTGAGACTCGGAAGCCTTCAGTAGGGAATAACTAAAGCTTGTTAAAGCTTGTTCTCTTGGTAAGTTATGTACATAGTGGAATTTTACTAATTGTCATTTGTGTTGGAACTTGGAAGCAGTGAATTTTATGAATTAAATATTATCCTGCATTTGTTTATTTACTCCCTTCATTCTTTAGCACTAAAAAGGACGTCTATATTGATGTTCTCGGTTCCGTTATTCCGATTGAACATGGGGTTTGATATGATTTTGAATCTAAGTAGGCCAATTATTCTTGTCTGTTATAATTTACAAGGAATAAATACAGTTCCTTCTCCTTCTTTGTCAAGTTATAGTTTTGAACCCTGTATTTGCTCATTGCAGATAATAGCTTTTATTTTTTTTCCCATTATCTAAGGTTTGGTTACTAGATTGGTTGGGGGGGGGGGGGGGAATTCAGCTGTCAGCTTAGTTGGCTAGTGTAGTTTTTATTTATTTATTTATTTCCTGTTAAATGAAGATTAATGGTGGATTTTGTGTTAAGATGTCCGGGGAGTGGAAAAGGTAAGTTAATATACTTTGCGTTTTGACTGATAATTGAATTAATAGAGTTGAAAACATTGGCACTGCAAGATTAACATGTAAGAACCTTATATCATTGCTTACCTCAAGTGTGATGATATTGGCTCTACAAGGCCAACATATAAAAATCATAGATGAGTTGTATTGGTTGGTGAAGGTGGCCCCTAATATCTGGGTTTGATGCATTCACTTACCCACACATTCAACCCCAAAATATTCTTAGGACCAACATGTGTGATGAAATTGAACCGGTTATTTCCAGTTATGTTTTGTTGCTCTCCTAACCATACTTCTTCTGCCTGTTCGTGTAACTATATGTTTTTTTAAATGCTTATCTCCTGTGTTTATATTAATTTTATTTATTTATTAATTATTAATTTGTATGTCAGAATGTGTCATATTTTACTGGCATGTTATCACGTTCTGAAAAATGGAAGTAATTTTTGGTTGGTTACATGCATCATCTGTTATTCTGATTAGTTTAATATTGCTAGTAGTTATTACTGTGCGTGGAAGATGACTGCTGTTAAGCGAAGATTGTATAGTGATTCAGATATCCATGCTCTTCACAAAGAATTGGATGAAGTTTCATGTCCTATTTGCATGGATCATCCACATAATGCTGTTCTCCTTCACTGCAGCTCTTACGAAAAGGGCTGCAGATCTTACATCTGTGATACAAGTTATAGGCATTCAAATTGCTTGGACCGGTTTAAAAAAATGCAGGCCAATTCTAAGGACAGTTCAAATTTATCCAGTTCTTTAGTAAACACAAACAACTCTGGTAATAGTTCTGATATTAATCTCAATATGCAACCTGACTTGAATGATGGTAATGAAAATCACCAAAATGAAATCAATACTGTATTATCTGTTGGATTGCTTCAAGGATCAAGACAGGGTGATGTTCAAGATCCAACTAGACATTTCAACTCGCCTAATGAAGGCATTTTAGAAACTGTTGATTCTGAGACCTTGCAGGACAGGGCTGAGCTTGAGGAGTTAGATGTGGATAATTCATCCGAGTCAAAATTGAGTTTGAAATGTCCCTTATGTCGAGGAACAGTGCTGGGTTGGGAGGTGGTTGAAGAGGCTAGAAATTATCTCAATTTGAAGAAGAGAAGCTGCTCTAGGGAGTCTTGCTCATTTGTTGGTAATTATCTTGAATTGCGTCGACATGCTAGGAGGGTTCACCCGACCACCCGTCCCTCTGATGTTGATCCCTCAAGGGTAAGAGCCTGGCGACATCTTGAACGACAGAGAGAATATGGTGATATTGTCAGTGCTGTTCGGTCAGCCATGCCTGGTGCTGTGGTTGTGGGTGATTATGTCGTTGAAAATGGAGATGGTAGGTTCTCAGATGATAGGGAAGGTAGCATGGGCGATTCGAATGGGGGGCCATGGTGGACAACCCTCTTCTTGTTTCAGATGATTGGTTCAATTGAAAATGCACGGGAGCCAAGGCCTCGTTCTAGAGCATGGACAAGGCATCGTCGACCAGCAGGAGGTTCATCTGACAGACGCTATCTGTGGGGTGAGAATTTGTTGGGTCTTCGTGACAACCATGATGCTGATGAAGATATGCGCATATTTAGTGATGCAGGTGAAGATGCATCTCCTGTACCGAGAAGAAGGCGACGCTTGACCCGGACAAGGTCCAATGGGGATCGTTTATGAGGTTTGCTGATGGCCATCATTGTTTCCGGTAAATTAACGATTCAATTTCTCAGGAGAAGCATTTATTAGCAGAATATGTTTCCAACTTTCCGTTGGCTTACCCAGTTGGCTTTTTCTCTGTAAATTGTTTAAATAGCATGCAGGACATTATTCAAGCGTTGGCTTTGATCTCACGGAGCGTGATGATGATGCTTATATGGAATGAAACTAGGGAGATCGATGAGCCAGTTTCTCGTAGTCCTGGTATCTACGATTTTCATGAAGGTCCCTTCTGCCATCCAAGCACTTAGCTTAAGGGATATCAAAGTTATTGCTAAATCGTGTGTTTGTTAAGTAGTCATAGTTGGATTGGCCCCGGGGGCAAAAGAAAAGTTAGTCATATTGGCATAATCTATCAATTAACCTAATACTTTAGATGTATATTTGTGAATCTTTCTATTGATTGAACCATTGTTTCCAAGCATGTGAATAGTGTTGATCCCGTTTTTGAGTTATTCGTGATTTGTGATTTGTGATGCTACAATTGTAGAATCATATCACTTTGAATTTATGGATGTGAGTATGACTCTTTGGGTCAGGTGACCTGAAACAATTGAGATTTATGCTTGAGACGCATGGAATCTTATGTTATTTTGATATGCATTTTGATTGATATGAAATATCTTTAGTGAAAAAGTCTAAACTGAATAAAAAGTGAGACTGAAAAGAAGACTCTGGATTTAAAAAGAATATTTCTGTAGTTTCATAAAACAAAATAGAGTCAACGTATTTTTCCTTATAAATGGATGACTTCAAAATCAGCAATTCTAAAGTTAATACATTTTGGATTGTAAAGAAATAAAATTAAGTAGGCTGGGGTAAGAATTAACTCCCTCTGTTTTAAATAACTGTCATTTTAAATTATGCACAAGGGTTAAAGAATTATTTTTTTTTTGGTATACAGGATTAAAGAAGTTAACAAATAGCCTGAATTTCGATTTTTGACAAATACTCCTCCAGTCTTTAATATAAGACCTATTCAACTAATTTTCTTAGATTAAGAAAATTAGGTAAGTTAGTTAATTATAAAAAAAAGTGACACATTTTTCCTAAAATACCATAATCAGTTTTTTTAATACCCTTTCTCTCTCTTCTACTTGATTATGGTTGAGAGAGTATTCATAGGGGTAATTTAGAAAAAAAATTGATAAATATGATAAATGAGTCTTATATTTAGGACTAAAACCAACTCAAGAATTGGGTCCTATATTAAGGATCGGAGAAGTATGTAATGGTATCTCACTAAAAAAATTTATTTACTATAAACACATCATCATTAACAAACATTTTTAATTTGTTGTAAGGTAAAATTAAAGCTCTTTTTTTTTCGCCATCGGAAAATGAAGTTATATGAAGTAAATGAAATAGGTAGAGAAATGTTTTTAAAAAGTAAAATAAAATTACATATTGTGACTTTTCATACTCCGGCTTTGGGATATTAGTGTTATTCAAAAAATATCTTAAATTGTTGAATACGCCCAAAAAAAAAGTTTTGGGGTATTGTTTTTAATTCTTATAGATGAGGCAAAATTGTTTTTTTTGTTGATTTATATATGAAGGAAAGTTAATTCAAGAGTTTGACTTCTTCCTTCCCCTATCTAAAAGAAGTTAATTATCATTGTCAGCAAAGAATATTCATAATTCATAAATTCAACCTAAAGAGCTATGTCATTAATTAATGAAAAATAATTTTATTAATAAAACGTGTGCGCATAAAAAAGGTAATTACTACTAGCTGCGATCTTTAATATAAGAATTAGTTAATTAATTTGAGTAAATTAAGAAAACTAGTTAAGTTAATTATTTATAATAAATATATGTGTTTTTTAAAATATACTTGCTAATCAAATGTATTATTGGTTAAAATTACTATTATTACAATAATTATCTTTAAAAAAATAGATAAATATAAGAGATAAAATAGATTAAAATTTTATATTTAAATCTAAAATAATAGTCAAACGAGATTTTATATTAAAAATTAGAAGTAGTATTAAATAATGATAAAGATAATTTTGTCAACATTTCGCCGCAGGCATACCAAACGCCCCAACGGTTTTCTTTTGGTTGTCGGGATGAAAAGCAAAAGGTTGGAAAAATTTTAGAATCATAAATTTTATGGTTGGCATAAAAATACAAGTTTCCCGACTCTTATAGAATTTTTTTTTTTGCTAACAAATATTAAAGAATTAAATATAGTTCCTTCCAGAATATAATGCCAAACAAAAAAGAAATATTTTTGAATGATAAAACAGGCATTCCTTTTTTTTTCCCCTTTTCTTTTCTTGTTATGTATTTTCCATGGGAAAGAATCTTATTTAAAATAAAATACCATCGGACCCTAAATGTAAATCTTTTTTTTAACGGGATTTGAATTTTTATTTTCTATGTTGTTAAGGAGTAATCCTTCTACTAAACTTAACCCGTTAATTTTTTTTCCATGAATCCGCATATACCCTAATATAATCCGCTAGATTTTTGAAGAAAAAGACTGGGCAGTCTGTGAAGAAGCCACATCACGATCCGAACAAAGCAGTGATGCACAAAGTGACACATCAGAGGCTTCCTATCCATCATATTCAATCGAAGAAGAAGCTAAGAGAACATTACGAGGGAACCTCAAAAGCACGAAAGTGAATGTGTGTGTATTCTCAATCGCCATTTTTAAGTGCTTGTGCGTCACTCAGCCCCATGTGACAGCGACGCCTCCCTAATTTGTATCCACAGTACCTCATTTGCTTCCTGAAATATCTTCTGCGGCGTCCCCCACATGCTCAACTGCTACACTCCATTAATTAACATCTGCATGTATTATAACTTGACACTTGTGCCTGCCATCCTCCTCCTCCAAATGCATCTTTCAGTCAAATTTAATTTCCCTTCTCTCTTGTTTCTTAATCAACAAGATTGAGCTTCATGGTCCATGCATGCGTTTGCAATTTCTGTTCTCAGTTTTCCATGGCGTTTGTGCCATTATCATGTGTAAAGGATTAGAATACATATGAATGCTTAACTGTGGCCAAATGAAGACTCTACAATTAATTATGAGTCTCTGAATTCAAATGAGCTTCAGCCTGAATTTCAAGTTGTGGCCCTTGAATCTATATATGTTTTAGTCTCTAATTCAAAGTTTGACCTAACCTGACTCACAAAATTTGGATCACACCAGTAGCATATTATTAAGACATTTTTCTGTCAACTAAATGACACTATGTAATTATGAAATACTAAACCAGTTAGCATTGGCAATCATAAAATGTTTGTTTGTTTGTTTCATCAACGTGGGATAGTCCTTAATTGAAGTATCTAATAAATGAGTGTTTTACCCAAAACGTATTCAACTAGACTGACTCCTATAATGATATTATTTTATGTTATACTATCTCCGGTACTAATTATAAGACATTATTTGCAGTCCACAAATAAGGTCTTTTAAATAAGACCCAGGGTAGTAGTTCATTAATTATATACGAAGATGACTTTGCTTAAACTAAATGAATACTCTCCCAATGGAATCACCGGCTAAAAGTTTGAGAAACAGTTTTTCTCAGGGTAATGTGCATTAAATTTTGAAACTCCTAGCATAACCTGGGTGATGTAGATCTCCATTTGATGGGCTGGGGTCCAAACACACCACAGGCATACAAGTTTATGGCAAGGAACAAGGCCACGAAGGCTAAACACATGCGTTTCTTAAGTAAATCAAAGTCTTCCCATCTGAACAGTTCCCATTGGGCTCTCCTATATAATATATTCCTCCCATGTTACTTCCGAATCATAAGCCAACCAATTCCCCGCTCACTGCCTGGTTGTCTCCCATTCTTCCTTAGACTCATCGCACTTTTATTTTGTCTTATTCTCGCCAAAGTCCTCACAGACTAGACAGGAATCCTGGGCTTCCAGACAGCACACACATAGATCTGTAGTGCTGTTCATTTGACTGATAAAGTCATCACACAGACCCACTGACCCAAAATACTATATAAGTGAACATGCAGGTATTGCTCTTGTCATGTGAAGATAAGATAGTAGGATCTGTAGAAACTAGAAAGAAAAGCATTATTGTCATCAAACCTGATAGAGATAGTTCCTTTTTGGTGCTGAATGGCAGATCCTTCAACGGCTCTTCAAATTGGCACATGAGAAAGAAAGAGAGATCATCTTTAGTCCTGCAGCCTCCAAAGGGGAAACCGTCGGAGGTAAAGGTATATTCTTACAGTAGTAGAGTTAAAATTCTTAGGAGGTGCTTGGTGTTGGTTACACTTTTATCTGACATTCCACTATCATGGTATTACATATTGAACATGCCTTATTAAATCTAATATCGTTCTGTCAAAAAGAGAATACAAATGGTAATTTATCGAAGTCAACCAGGTTAAAGAGGCGTAATAGCGTACGTGCTAAACAAAGACGTTTTGGACGTGAAATGACATCTAAACTGTGGTTTTCTAAATACTGAGCCTGCTTTTATTTCCGCATTTTCGATCTGAACTTAACATATGGTGTTCTTTCAGATCTGAACGCTCGATGGAAAAATATACTTCTACAGAAGCATCGAAGGGCATACAGACGAACAAGTGGTAGAGGAAGAAAGCATGGCTGGAACAAGAATGTAAGGATATTTGCATTCATATGTACGAAGGACATCGCTAACTCTTGCCTCTGCAGCACTCTTAAGTCAAAGAGAGTAGGAGACTATAACAGAAGACAACATTTTTTGCATTCTACGAAGATGAAGAGAGAAGAAACAGAAAGAGGAATAGAAAACAGTAACAAGGTAGATTCAGTTGCTCACGTGGGAAACAAGGTTTTGCCTATAGCTGAAGAAAGAAGTGAAGGCACCTCAGAAAATCCGGATCAGAACAGAGGCGATAGGAAGAAGACCATTTCAAGAATGAAAGAGCTACTTAGATGGGCTGCGGCTGTAAAAACAGAGAAAGGACGAAAACTTAGTGGAAGGAAGGTAAGTGTTTTAACTTCTGCAATGATCCATTACTATATATTTAACAGTGGACTTGAGAGTTGCTCTAGATCGCATTCTCAATGACACAAAATGATCACGGGTGAGAAGAAATTTCATACATGTGCACTTCATTGTTGCAACCTTTTCATTTATGATGTCCTTGATGCATACGGGGTAGAATAATGATGTTTCAACTACCAAATTAATGAAACAAAATAAAGGAAAGAGAGAAAGCCACGATGGTGCATGAGACTGTTGAATTGCAATAAGAGACTGACCAAGGGAACAAAATGGCCATTGAATTCTTATCAGGCACTGAGGTTCAGAAGAGGAGGAACCCTTAAAGCAGTTCAGGATGATGGAGAAGTAAGCAATGAGTCACCCAAGATCAGTTTCGGATGGGAATTGGAAAGCTGCTCCACCACTTCCTCTGCCTTCTCAGCTATCTCAGTAGCTTCCACGTCAAAAACTGAGCAATCCATACCTTCATCGATTTCTAACCCGCATGAAGAAGTTGATTCTATCATTTATAGAAGGAAAGGCAACTGGATCACAACAGATTCTGAATGTAAGCCTAGCTTGTGCCCCTCTATATGGTTTCATCTCAGAAAACATTTTTTTGAGTATTTACTGAAATCAATTTTCAATCTTGAAAACCACAAAATACCTCTCGAGTATTAAAGATGTCATGAAAAGTAATCAACCTGGGGAGTTTTTTTTTTTTGGGGGGGGGTGTGGTTTTCCAATTTATAAGTGGAAGGTACATTGGTAAATAGTTAACGGGCTAGTTTATACTTTTTCTTAATTTTGTTTTCTAATCTTGATATATATTTTAGTATCTGAAACTCAAACTGGCCACGCGTTTCAACAAACACCTTGCTGAAACTATTCACTCTGTATTTTTCGAGCAGTTGTGGTGCTTGAACTATGAAGAAGAAGCGGGGAAGGAAGGTGTTCCATGCAAGGCTAGCGGTGAAAGTGCTAAAGAGAGATCAACTTCATCTAATTAATTACGTTGAATAGAGATCACCAAAAAGAAAAAGGTCAATGGGTTTTGTTCGTTTCCAGTTTCCCTGATCAGAAAGAGATTAAGGGAGATTCTTGCAACCGCTGGAAAATAGAGAGAAGACGAGAGATGTAGTATCATTGCCTCTTATGGTCCAAATACAGTAGGCATGGGGTCAAATGTATCTTCCCATGTGCAGGAAATGGCAAAGCTCATTAGGAGTTCGATCAAGCACATTAATAAATTGTTGACTGATCTAGAAGAAGCCACGTGCATATGTTGTCCTTTTTGGTGAAACTGGAACATAATGCTTTTGTTATGTTGAATAACTAAATGATATAATTTGATTTAATAACTTTTTAAAAAAAAATAATGGCATGAAGTAGTCAAAATACATGTATATATAATAGTTTGGGAAAATTGCATTAAGATCCCACCACAGAGAAATAAATACAAAAAAGTCTTTTAAAATCATTAAATTAATCTGAAGTTTTAAGAAATTCATTGTAATCTGTAAGAGATTTCACTTGTTTAATTACTAAACTGCCCTTGTCTTCTTCTTTTTTCAAATTATCATTTTTTTAGCAGTATGCGTTGATAACTGAAAAGGCAGTTGTTAATAACTTATTGTGCAACAATTAACAACTATTACAGTAAATATTAATAACATATTTTCTCAACACACCACAGGATTTCAAATTAAATATGCTTATGTGATGTACTGACAAAATGTGTTATTAATACCTATCACGGTATATCGCGATAATTATTAATTATTACACATTAAGTTGTTAACAATTATCCTTTTAATTATCAATGCATGTTTGAAAAGAAAGATGAAGGTGGTTGAATAAGTGGAATCTCTTATAATAAAGTCCATTAAAATTTCAGATTAATTTAATAATTTTAAGAGTATTTTATTTTTATTGAGTGAAACCTTAATGTAATTTTTCCTAATAGTTTTGGTTGTGATTTAAGAAAGGGATACAAGACATGCCAAGGGCAGCATGCCATAACCACTTAATGCTACTTATAGATATATAATTGCTAATATATGAGGGATGTAAAAAGCCCTCATTCGATACCAAAATTAATAGATATGGATTTTTATTTGGATTAGTATTATTCTTAAGGATTAATATAATTTTTGGTTTCTTAAATTTGTTATTATTTTTATTTTAGTCTATCAATTCTTAAATTATAGGTTTTGATCCCTTTAAAAGATAAAATAGGCTAAGTATTTATTGAATTATAGAGGTTAATGTTTTAAATTTAAAAAAAATCTCAAGGTACCAAACCTATGATTTTTAATTCAAGAAACCAAAACCAAAATGAGAGCAAACTTGAGAGACCAAAAATTAGGAAAAAAAATTGGTCAAGTTGCTTATATCTATTATGTCAAGTTCTCTAATTACATGTGGACATGTATTCTTTTCTGTTTCATGTAAATTTATAATTAAATGTTATTAAATTAAATGCTAATATTTCAAAAATAAAACATATGATTATATATGATTGGAGAATTTGACATAACAAATATAAATAATTTGATGTAAGTATTGTCTCAAAACTTATATTAACCCTATTCTTAATAACTATTGTCGTCAATGGTTAGCTCATTTTCAATTATTATCGAAACTAAATAAAGATAGCTCTTTTAAAATATTTTTTATGCACAAAGTTCAAGTATTTTCTCCTAGTGAACTAAGTCAATATTAGTTAATTTGTTGTCAATTTTTTTCTGAAGTTAGAGATTAATTGGGGGGAAAAAAATACGCCTACCTGTTCTCTCTCTTCATATATGACTTTAATGAGATGAGATGAGATGAGATGGGAAGTAAGCATGGAAAGAAATGCTTTGGCCAAAGATGGAAGAAAAATAATGTTTGGAGTACATGTAAAATGAAGGAAAAAAATATTGTGCGATGTTTGGTACCACAAAAGGAATGAAAACAATTTAAAAGCGGACATGGAAATTTTATCTTATAAAAAAATGGGAGAATAAAAAAAATTAAAACTATTAATGACAATTCTGGTATGGTAACAAACAATGCTTTAATAGGCGACAACACTAGACTTATAAATAACAACACATTTTGTAGAAATTCTTTATTTGAGATTTAGTGATTTCAAATTTTTTATATGATTCTCCCAAGAAATGCATGTTTAAATCTTTAAAAAAAATATAATTTTCTTAACATTAATTTTTTATGGGTCAGTATAATGCTTAGTTTTTCAAATTTATTCTCATTTTGATTTTGGTCTCCCAAATTTCAAACAATAGCTTTTGGTTTCTCAAGGGATAAAATAGTTCAGGTTTTTGTTGAATTATAAAAACCATTATTTTAAATAAAATAAAACTTAAAGGATCAAAATCTATAATTTAAAATTTAAATAACCAAAATTAAAATGAGAGTAAATTTGAGGCACTTAAAAATTGTATTAACCCTTAACATAGGTTTGTCATTTTACATTGATTGCATTTTTAACCAACATAAAAAAAAGTCAAATTTATTATGCGAATATATAAATAATTTTTTAGTAGTGTTGGAAAAAAAATTAATACTCCTATGATTTTATTTATAAGGTAAAGAGAGAAAATTTTTCTTCGTCTTATTTATAAGTTATTTTATTAAATTTTGGATATGAATATACTATTTTGTCATTCCTTTATTATAATGTAGCTAATTATTTTTTTGAATGGTATATATATCAAATAAAGGTAAAGTTGAAAAGTAATTATATTTTAATGAAGAGTTAATGTAATTCAAGATTTTTCTTAATCTATATAAAATATACCGAAAATGTCTTATAAATACGACCAAAAAACATTGTATATTTCCTCTCATCTTTATTATAAAAGACTGTTAACTAATTCATACTCACTAATAAAAAAACAGTTAAATGCATTAAACTTATTTCAAAATTTAAGCAAGTTTTAATATTACCCTAATTAACTACATAAAATTCTAGCATCATATTGATATTTACTCTCTCACTACCATTATTAAATATGAGCATATATGAAAAAAAAACATATATATATAATGCTCATTAAAACTATTAAAACTATCACAGTATCTTATAAAAAGAATTATTTTTTTTCCAAAAGGGATCTTATAATAAGAATAAAAGGGTTTTTGTTTTTTTGGGGTTAGCAGGAGGAAGTAGGTAGACTCTGTGATGTATGGATGAATATTCCACTTACTTGAATAAGGCGTATTTGACGTTGGCAACTGCCTGTCCCTGCCATAACATCTATTTAACGGACGTCCGTTTCTTTGTTCCACTTTGTAAATGTTACAAACTATGTTATTTAATGATTGTGATCTTTTATCCAAAAAAACTAATTTGGATAGATTAAAAAATAGTTAGATTAGTTATTTATAAAAAAATATGTGTTATTTTTTCTAAAATACCTATTTGAATTATTTTGATTGAAACTACCATTTGATACAAACCTTTTTAATATATGCAATCAGTAAGGTTAGTTTTGAAAAATAAGAGAGACAAAATACACTGATATTTTATATTTAAGTCTAAATTTAACTCATACTAACTCGTACATTAAGAATGGGAGGCAGTATATTTTATGGTTACGTATGCATGTTTTTATGTCTAATTAAATATATTATGTTTGTCAGGCTCAATTTGATCACAATTAAATTATTAACTCTTAAATTAATGTCTAAAATAGTTTAATGATTGATTTGATTTTCAATAGAAAAAAATTATTAAAAAATACCTGTTGAATTTCAAAATGACACAAAGGTAATTGTCAAAATATCATAAAAATAGTCAAAATAATTATAAGAATAGTCAATATTATTCCTCTTTTTTAAATTTAACCGATTTTTGTTGTTGTTATTCTTCCTCTTTGATACAATAAAAAATGAAAAGGTTTGAATTTTAGATTGAGAAAATAACGCACGGATGCCTTGTGAAAAAATTATTCATAAAAAAGGTCTTTTTTTTTACCAGCAATATTCATTAAAAAAAAAAGGTTCTAATAATACGTGGGATGTCAAAAAATCCTTACCCTGATAGTTCCCAAGAATAAAAGAGGATGGAAATAGGAAAACATTTTCCATTATTTGTTTGGTATCACTTTTGGTTCCAAAATCATTTTTCTTTGAAACAAAATTGAAACTTGTCATACCACTTAATTTATGAGAGAGTTGTAATTAAGTCTCAAAGAGGGATTTAATTACATTAAGGTTGGTTGATAACTGAAGAGTATATAATGACAAGTTCTACTGTAAGAAATGATATCTGTTTTCACTCTTTACTTGTTATTTGGATTTTAGGGTAATTATATTTTTTTTTGGGATCTAATTACAATTCTCTCTTAATTTATCCTCATAAAAACATGTAAATCCAAAATTGCCCTTGCTCCGAACCAAACGCAAATTTACTGTGCTTGTTTGGATCAGTTATTGAGGTTCTAAAAGCTCTTTATTTTTCTGATAAGCCCGTTTGGAAAATTAGAAGGTGTTTGGCAGAGCTTATAGTCATCTGATTTAAGTCCAAAAAACTGGATTGAAACGGACTTTTACGTAAGCTGATATTTGTAGCTCATAGGAGTCAAATCGGGCTTACCGTTGGAATTGTATATGTACGTGGGGTCCACCATCCAGTTCTGACCTTTCCCCTTCGTTCATTTCCCCCCATCAGCCAATTGCTATTTGGGTACCATTAGGGTAACTGTTGTTCTTTTTCTTTTTTTTTTAATTTGATTTTGTTTAATTAATTAAAAATTTAAAATTAAGCAGTAAATTAAAATATAAATTGTTTAAATATAATAATCCAAAGAGTTCAGGTTATGAAAAATAGTAGTGAGAAGTTACTCTTCTTCCATATGAATAAAATTTTTTCAATTTTTTATATTTTATTTGTTGAAAGTTAAAATATTTTAAATTATGAAAAATGTATGATATTCGTATTCTATAATAAGTAAAATTCTTATAAGTTCATTTAAAAATTTTATTTAACAAAATTTTATTTTAAAAAAATTGCCTTTTTGAGGTATCTCACATATAAAAGTTGTCTCAAGTTAAAAAAAAATATATAAAATTTCTCTTGGTAAAAAAGAAATTGTATTTTAAAAAATATATATTATTTGGTTGATGCGAGATATTCAACACCAAATGGATATCTAGGTCCAATACCAAATTAATTTTAATTCATTATATTATGTAAAATTATTTTTTAATCATGTTTCATTACTTATTAAAATGCATACCCATTTTGATAATTTTACAAAAAAATTTATTTTTACTCAATTATAATTCAAATAATTTCTTACTAATCTCACTTTTATAAATTAATTTTTCTGAATTTCAATCTAAATACAGTTCAATTTATCTAATTTAGTTTTTATCTAATTTCACTTTTCTATAATTCAAATGACCCACTATCAAACCCGATCCGCGCGAGCCATCCGGGTCAGCTTCTGTGAGAGAACGTCAGCGCGACCTGCGCGAGACGGAGCGAATTAGTGAAGGGAGCGACAGAGCAACATCCATAGGCGGCTACACCGTCCCGACGACAAAGCGGCAAACGTTCACGGCAAGGTGAGTTCTTCGCGTCCCTTTTTGTTCTGCGCCCTGAACTACTCGGCCTTTTCACTGTTTGTATTGAGGTTTTCTTTCCTCAAAGCGAACCTGGGCTGAGATTGCTAGTGAAATGAGGAAAAATTAATTTTTGGTTTGTAAAGGCTTAGTTTCCCGAATCACGAATTATAGTCACCCCTTTCAACTTTTACAAACCTTCTTGATCGTCCCCTTAGATTTTATTCCAAAATCTCGACTTTATGATTGTGCCTCTTGATCATCTACTCACATTCACCCCTTTCATGTCGTCCTCATTCCAAAATCTCTACTTACGTGCCTTGTTTTCAATTTCGTCAACTTTTACATGACTATCCTTCTGAAATTTAAATCACTTCTCATTTTTATTGTGCTGATGGTATTATAATTATGGAATACATTGTTAAGCTTACAGATTATAACAAGTCAGAATATTCAGTACTTGCCTTTTCCCCCCCCCCTTTATTTGCCTGAATTAATTCGACAGGCCTTCTTTGAAATTATTGTGAAGATAAAATTGCCCTTTTTTCTTTTTTTTTTTAGCCTTTCTCCCTTGTTCTTTCGCCACCACTGGTGTCTGCGCTGATCCCAGCTATCGGACAACTAGTGGCGGCACTGGGGCCGACCGCCAAATCGCCATCTGCGAAGCTAAAGCTTTCATCGGAGCTTCCATAAGATGTTCCAACTCTTGCTTGATTTTATCATCTAGGAAGTATGCTGGGGGCCGTTTTTCTTCTTTTTCTTTTTTTTGGCCCCGCCCGGGGGGGGATTGAGGAGTTGTAATTTACAACTCTTCCCGCAGTTTTTGGTTATCTTACAAGTTTCTCTTTTTTTTTTTGGGGGGGGGGGGTCACAGCAAGAGTTGCAAGTTCTGGAGGGGAAGTTGAGTTATACAATCTGTGCTTTCGTTTTTTCCCCTTTGGTTCATGATTCATTTTCTCTTGACTGCTATTTATTTTATTCATTTGCTTGGCGATTGCTTTGCTGTTTTGGGGTGCATCTCTGAGTTTGTTCATTGCTTTGAAAGTCTAAAATAAAAATACTTCTCACACTTCCAATGGTTGAGTATGGACATAAGGACTTCGAGAGATGGGTTATTGTTAGTGGTTCTAGAGGCGGTAGCAGAGAATGCATGTTTTTGAAACAATGCTTTCGAAAGAAAGTGACATCAAAATATTTGGGAAGCGCATTATCTTGGGAATTTTTGATTAAGTATTTACATATCTGGGGCTGGTAAATATGTGATTCTACCTCCTAAAGTTCATTGTTTTATGGAGTAGTGAATTTGTCATGCGTTAGAGAAGAAATGTAATTTATTGGTGATGCTGTATTGCCAAGTGTATGCCATGTTTTTATGATTTTGTTATGATTTACAAGTTCCCCAATTTAACATCTCAGCCTATTACACAACCTGACAGAGAAGTGCACCTGAAAGTGACAAGAAAATGGCATTTATGAAGGGAGAGCCATTGGTTAGAAAACTTGCAGTGCTGTCCAAGTACGCAGTGCTACCAGGAGCCATGATAGCTGCACTGATATACTCTCCTCCTGATTATGCATCTTCCTCCGAGAAACATGCATCTGCTACAACCAAATAGTAAAACTCATTTTACCCATAATCCTGTTTGATTTCAACTTCTTTGCACATTGGCATTTGTTAACTTTTTTTTTTTTGGGGCATGTTTTCTGCGTAATTAATTTCAGTACATTGCAATTTACGTCCTGATTTATTTTTCCATTTTAATTGTAATTGACAATAATTTTTGGGATGCGGATTGAGAGGGACAAAAATAAATGTCATGTGAAGCTCTGAGTTGACTCTACAAGGTATATGGTGGCACTACCGACATGGAGTTAGATGTTGTTTTATGTTAAACTTTGTGCTTCCTTATGCCTTCATTATCTCATAGTATTCTTCTTCATGAAATTGTCGTCCAACGTAATGGATTAATTTCATAAACTCTTTTTCTCCATATGGATGTACTTCCGACATATGGATGAACCAGACTGCAATGGTTGCCAATGGTAGTAAATATGCTGCAGGAGTTAATCTCTATATTTATATCTCAATCAAGAGTAGGTCTTTAGGCAACGTGTGTCATAACCTTGAGCAATGATTTATGGTTGGGTCACGTTAGGCAATCTGATCTCATTGTAGTTGGTTTATGCTTTTGAGAGTGTGCGCGCCTTCCTTACCATCAAGTGAGCTTTCTTCCTCAGTCCTCAATTTGTCTGATTGTTATTTACTTTATCACTTTATAGTTGCCCTTATTCTGTTTGCTCCTCACTCACGTCATGAGAAATTTGTTGGGATTAATCGATGAAGTCTCAATTTCCTTGTGCCCTCACATGCATACTTGGATTGTTATTGAGGTTATGATTAAGTTTAGCTCCCCCTTTCCTCCGTCTTGAAAATTCTCCCCCATTCTCTCTTTCATCCCAAGCCCTTGCTTTATGTGATCATGCTATATCAGTGCTTTTTGAAAGTTAAGAATTAGGATGAGTTGTTGTATTTTATTGTCAAGAAATATGTGAATTCAGCATTATATAACAAGACTTTCCCACGGCAATTCCTATAGTGATGCAGGACCTCTGAGGGGAATGGAAGAAAGCTACAAAAAGATAATGGGATTTTTTTTTTTTTTGGTGGGGGGGGGGGGTGAGGATTTTTAGAGATCCTGAGGTGAGAGTGGAGGGAAATGATAAAGTTATAGGGCTAGTCACCTGGTAAGCCTAGATTTTTAAGGTATGAATGTTATGCCCACTGAATTCCACTTGGATATTAAAGTCCTGTGCTTTTGGAAGTTTATGGGCATTTGACTATTGTGAACCACCAACAGATTCGTACGCTCTGTAATATATTTTAAGCGGGGGATTGATGGGATTTGAGAAGAAATAATTATGGTTTTATTATATTTCTAGAATATTTGAATTATCTGGATTTATTATCATTTTAGGATATATTTAGATTTATTGATATTTTAGTATTTTATTATTAGGATTAGTTGTTGTTATTTTCATTTTCATGATTATTTTAGTAGTAGATCTAGTTTTCATTCTATAGAAGACTAGACTTGGATATTGAATTTAGAAACGGTTATTTCCCTTCTTAGTTTCCCTCTTCTCTGCCCTCCCTTCTCTCTGACCTCATCCCTTCCCATTTCTCTCGTTTGTTTTACACCGGGGGTCGATACTGATACTACCTCTAGTTCTAATTATAAGAGCCAGTTGACTAATTTAAGGAGATTAAGGAAGTAAATTGAGTTAGTTATTTGTCCTAAATAGGTGTTGTCTTTCCTAAAATATCCTTGCTAATCAAGTGTATTGATTAGAACTATCATTATTAGAAAGGCTACTTTGGAAAAAAAAAAAAAGTATATATATGAGAGACAAAGTGGATTGAGATCTTATATTTAGAACCAAAATAAAAGTCAAATAAGGTCTTATATTAAGGACCGGAGGTAATATTATTCTCTGTCATTGAGGATATACAAAGTTATCTCAAATACAAATACAAAAACTGCTTGGGGCTTGATTGCGGTTGGAGAATAAAAGTGCCACATCCGAAATGTGATATTTAGTTCCAGGAATCTTGAGGAAAGGGAATGGAATCCTGCACAATTCCATCATTTCCAAGCATTTGGTTGCAAGTATAGGGTCTCTATGGTAATCCACAAATTCATCAATCATCATTCCTACCAAAAATCAAAAGAATGATGATGCACAAGCTTGCTTGCCAGAAATACCCATAGGCCTCACCCTTCTTCGTCTCCGTCAATGTTCCTCCAGTCGGCAATCCCCCCCCCCTCTCCATATTCAGTGCATCTTCGGACTCCAGCAACTAAAATATGGCCCTTCTTTGCACTTTAGCGGTTATTGTCATATAATGCAGTCAACTTGGTCTCTTCGCCAAAGGACTCAACTGTGTGTTTCCATAGTGTCTATGTGACGCAACTTTTCAACATCCTTTATGCATGCGATTAGTCATTAATGATGACCGATGTTGCTTTCAACTTTCAAATTCAACAAGTATATACTTCATGTATCTCTCTGTTTGTGGGAGGATTTTAATGTAAGAGCTTTTGCACTTTTATTTTTCTAACAATTTATATGTTCATGATAATGGCACAGGGCTATCATGGTTGCCTGGTTATGCATGTTCGCGGGATCTTTTCCATTGAATGAATAAATATGTTATGTAATAATGGCGGTGGCTAAATATTTACAAGTCTTTCCATTGTAATAGGTTTGCGGAGAGAATTTGTTTCATCTGAGTTTGACCCGTCAAACGTTTTATATATTGGGCTTCATGGAAAGTACAAGAAATGCAAGTGCTCCCGTTTATCAATTGTCGAGGGCCATATTGAATTGCTTATGACGTTGAATGGGCTGTCTTCCCGTTGGAAACAATTTATTTGAATTGGTTTGAGTGCTTTAATCTTCATGAAGTTTGGATGCGGTAAGCCGGTGGGTCCAACTTCTATGTGTTGGGATAGGAATTAGGATGCGGCTACCTCCTTAACCTTTCTAGTTGGCATCACGTACCACTGAAAAATGCTATGTGGTTCTAAAATTTTAGTTTTATCAACTAATTAAATAACTTTCATGTATCAGCTATTATTATTGTACTGAAATTCCAATTGGTCACATAATTGGACGATGGACATCAATTAGTAAGCACTGTGCACTAAGTTTTAGTGTTAGAGGATTATATGAAAGTAACTAAAACGATTTATATTTGAGTAATCGAAATCATATTAACGAATATCTAAATCTCTATTGCCAGTAATACTACTGTGGATGTGGAATGCAGCAGATATGCAGAATTGAATAAACTTACAATCCATATGCGAAAAATTCTGACATTGCACTTTCCAAGGGATTTATGGTTTTTGTCTCGTGTATAATTTTTGACGCTCTTTGGCATTCCGCTCACAAATTTATCGCGTGTAAATTTTCACGAGTAAATGCTGGATCTCAACAAAAGTATGTAAACGACAACGACGACCTTCTGGAAGCAAAACTTCTTCGATTCTAGTTTTTTTTGTTTTAACCAGAAATCAAGATTTTATTATCACGAAAAAAATCGGAAAAGTGATACATCACAACTTATTCAGAGTTAAACTGAAACAGTGCAAAACGAAGCAAAAAAAAAGAAGAAATTGTTTAAAACACAAAGGCACAAATCAGTCGATGCGCATTCAGTTTCTATTTTCTTTGAACAAAAAGGAAAAATTAGTTTGGAGGTCTTTATAACTGGCATTAGTTTTGAATCAGGTCTTCAAACTTTTTTTTTTCCTTTCCCTTTTTGTTGGATTTTTTAACTTTCTCCTGTTTATACAATTAGTCCTTAACATTATTAAATATGAATAAACACTGTCAAGAATTTCTGTCACTTCTTCTCCGTCCTCACCGGGTTCTACTGACCTCACTGTCCCTTCTCACCTTTTCGGCCATGTCCTGTCTCCTAAGAAGCAAAGAGGCTCATGATTCTGACGATGTGAGTCCAAGCAGGAGCTCATTCATCAAACCCCTGAAAACCTCCCATTCCAGCTGCATCCCCACTTGTTCATTTGATATATTGGTCTTGCCCATGATATTCTCATTACTCCGCTGAATAAGAACCCCCGGCTTCTCTCATTACTCCGCTGCTCTGACCGTGTAGTCTTGCTTCTCCAGATCATCACTTTGCCATGATATTCTAGTCCTCCACGCTACAGCTAAATGGCTTTTAAAAGGGTCATGGCACAGCTCTCACTCTTTTATCCAGGCTTCTCAGCAGCCATCTCTCCATCGTCTTGTCTTCTCGACTCTGTTTCTCGCTCCTTCCATCACTCCCTTTGATTCTGTTCCCGGCTGTTTCTCGGGTACTGTTATCATACTCCTTCACTCTATTACTAAATGAAGACTGATTCTGTTTTCTCTGACAGTTTTTCTTGATTCAAGAATTTTATTCTGCCAAAGGAGATGAGATTTTGTTCTAGTTCATGAAAAATCTTGTGAACTTTTTTTTTGTTCTATGGTACGGTTTTAATTGGCAGATGCATTCGACTTTTATTTGCTCCACCGAGGAATTTGTCGCACACTGGATCAATTCATTGACAATCCAGTTGTCGGGACACCTTGCCGCATTAGAGCAGGTTCAAGGGGAGGATGGGATTTGAAGGACGATGAGGATAGGTGGATGGTAGGGAAGAAGATGATGTAACAAAAATTTTTAACGGTGTATATTTTCACTTAATGGTAAGCACGGTTAAATGATCCAATGAAAAGGAGAAAAAAACTTAAGAGCTTAATTTAAGATTGATGCAAATTATAAAAACTTGTAAATTAGTTTTTTGAAAGAAAAAAAAATCTTAGTTACAAGTTACTATCTCTAGTTTTTAATATAAGACTTTATTTGACTTTTATTTTGGTCCTAAATATAAGACTCTAATCCACTTTGTCTCTCAAATTTATGCATTTTTTTCCAAGATAGTCATTCTAACAATAGTAGTTCTAGCCAATATACTTGATTAGCAAGGATATTTTAGAAAAGACAACACCTATTTATTATAAACAACTAACTTAACTTCTTTCTTTAATCTCCTCAAATTAGTCAACTAGCTCTTATAATTAGGATATTTTTTTAGACCAAGCATCAATCATTTAAGCACATGTATCTTTTAGTTAAAGGCAATTTGTATTAGGCATTATATTTGAATACTCCTCCTAATAGGAATTTAAATTTTAGTCCATCATGTCTTTTAAAAACTAACTTTTAAGAAAAATAGTAATATTTTTCTTAAATATTAGTGTTAACTTAATAATAAGTCGTAGGATCATTATTGGCATTTGGAGATTTCCCAATAACAGTCCAGCCAATAAAGGATCAGTGACCTGTGCGATAGGTGAAAGGTGAAAGGCCCAATCGTGGCCAATTTATCTTTTCACGCATTTTTTAAATCATACTTAAATCTCTTGGCCGGTTCGCCCGTTTGGTCTGTTAATTAAAAAATTATATAAATAATGTCTTAGATAAAACATCTCATACTGTGTGTATTTAAAAAAAAAAATCTTATATTGTGCAATAGAGAATGTTGGAAGCTCTTATCATAAGATCTTGAACGAGCAATTAACTTTCTTATGTATAACCTATTTACCACTTTGATTCTCAATATTTGTTTACACAAAAAAGTTTATCCTTGCTTTTAGCTATTTAGCCCTTGAATCGAATTGTTGCATATGGTCAATCTGTCTATTTACTGTTGTCATCCTCCTTGGTGAAAACACAATAATGAAGTAAAACCGTGCCAAACGACTATCGCCCACTGCGGTAAGTCGCCGTCGAGTGTGAGTGAGCCTCCGCAGCCCACTGCGGCGAAGGACAGAAAGCTTGTGAGCTATCTTCCCAGACTCCAGCATGGAGTGTAATGTTGACGTAGAACTAACAGAGAAGGCCGCACGAACGCCACTAGCTGAGGATAACAGAACCACAAAGAAAGTGAAGATACGAGATAAAGAAGAGCTGGTCGCAGATATGGACACAGAAGAGGAAACAGTAAGCACAGAAAAAACACAAGGATGGACCTCAGTACAGAAACAACTCTTCCAGGAAGAGACAACCAGCATCATGGAAGACGACGCGAACGAACAGCTACCAAGTATCCCCCAGGTGGAGGAACCCGAGGATGCCAGATTGGACGAGAACCAGCAACAAGGGGAGGAACAAAAAGCCCCCTCGTTCAAGGAAAAGTTACTTGGAGGCATGGGCAATGGCGGAAGCGCAAGCAAACACTGGAGGAAGGAGCTTAACCTGGAGCAGGGGGACGTGGTTATTGACATAGATGGCCTCATCCCAGTCATAAACTTCTCGCGACGTGTTAGGGAGGTCATGGAGGGCTGCATGGAACATGCAGTAGTAGTGAAAGTACTTGGCCGCTACATACGACCAGATATCCTCTTCTCAAAGATCGCTAGCTTATGGAGACCCACCGGAGACTTTAAACTGACTGAACTAGAGGGTGGCTGTTTCATGGTAATGCTCGAAAATGAATTTGACTATCAAAATGCTTTGCTTGGAGGACCCTGGGTGGTACAAGGTCACTACCTAACAGTGCACCCATGGCAGCCTACGTTCAGTCCGCTCAACCTGGAAATCAAACAAGTATATGGCTGGGTTCGGTTACCAGGTTTACCTTACCATTATTACCACAAGAATGTCCTAAGAGCTATAGGAGAAGTAATTGGACAGGTGCTGAGGATTGATTACAACACGGAGGGAGTGGACAAGGCTCGCTATGCTAGATTGGCCGTCAAACTTGACTTAACCAGACCCCTCGTCTCAATGATAAAGCTCGATGGAGTAACCCAATATGTTGAGTACGAAGGGCTTCCAACCATATGTTACTGCTGTGGCCGCTATGGTCACCTCGAAGCCTCATGCCCCCAAAAAGTTCAGAAGCAGCAACCCCCAGCGACAAACCAGCGGCCCCCGGCGAACAACCAACCACAACCTGCAACAATAGCAATGAACACAGAGAGAGTGGCGCGTGAAGGTAGAGCGCGTGAAGGCCAAGTCTTCGGCTCCTGGATGAAAGCTCCAACAAGACACTGGCGAACAGGCAGAGGGGACCGAAAGGAGACTGACAGGAATCATCAAAAGAGTATAAATGACAACAATAGATTTGAGGCTCTAGTTACCTCGGAAGACGCAGGTTTACATCAGGAAGGAAATGTAGAGACGGCGGCAAACCTCAGCAAAGAGGCTGCTATGCCATCTGTGGCTCGAGAAAAGGACAGGCTAGAAGGACAGCCAAAACCAACAGCTCCCAACAGTAAGAAGCCAGCTAGAGGGAACACCTCCAAAGGAGTCAAATCTGCAAAACCTTCAACTGAAACAATTTTTGATGCCCCTGCGTATATAGAGTCTCGAGTTCCAACAACACTGCTTACAGGGAACCACTCAGCCGTTTCTCTCACTGATGCACGAATGCCCACGACTACTACTAATAAAAATGTGAGCAGTCATTCTGGGCTATCAAAGGCAAAGCCCATTCGGTATACAACAGCAGGCAAGGAAAACTTAAAGCCCAAACCGCCGGATCCCATCATTGGGAAAAGTGGGTTTAAAATTCAATCGCCAGTCAAAATAAAAGATTGGAGGCCAAAATATAGGGACGCTATTGGAACACCATCGGAGGAATTAACTAAAGCCTTAACTGAAGCTTTGGGCTCGCCTGTTCCCTCTGATGAAGAGACTAGCTATAAGGAAGCCATAGATAGTAACTTTGATGAAGCTGCAACTCCGGAACCCTCTGAAATGGAGCACTAACCTTGTTCTTTTACTTATGAATACCTCCTACTTTGTATGGAACTGCCAAGGGGCAGCATCTAGTAAGTTTTACAGGGTCTTAAAATCCTTGCTGCAGGGATATAAGCCAGACGTAGTGGTGCTAGTGGAACCAAGGATATCAGGTGCAAAGGCCGACCAAGTCATACGTAAGATAGGATATCAGAATTCCCACAGAGTTGAAGCCGTGGGATACTCAGGTGGGATATGGCTGCTATGGCGTGATCATCTGACTATAGAGATTGTCTCTAACCACAAACAATTCATCCATACATACATACAACGAGCTAATGAGACGACAGCTACTGCTTTCACAGCAATCTATGGAAGCCCCAATGCTTCAAGACGGGAGCACCTTTGGCGAGATCTTTTAAAACTTCAGGTGAGTGATGATGAACCGTGGCTTATAGCTGGTGACTTCAACGCCACACTAGCCGAAGGTGATAGAAAGGGTGGTAGTCGAAGGAATCAAGGGGGCTGTAGCAAATTTCAGAATTTTGTTAAGGAGGCTGGATTAATTGATCTTGGCTTCTCCGGCCCAAAATTCACCTGGCAAAGAGGTGGTTTATTGGTAAGGTTGGATAGGGCCTTAAAGCAACAAAACATGGGTCACTATGCAGCCCAACACGGCAGTAATGCACCTTCCAAGACTACAATCTGACCATAGGCCCGTTTTAATAACACACATGAAGTCGGATATAAGGGACAGACCGCCTTTCCGATTTGTAGCAGCCTGGCTACTCCATCCTGAATTCAGCGAATTAGTCAAAAAGGCCTGGAGTTCAAACAAGAGCCTAGTAGATAATATAGAAGCCTTCACCGAGGAAGTGCAGCGCTGGAACTCCAACGTCTTTGGTCATATTGGACAGAGAAAAAAGAAACTAAGATGTCGAATCACAGGGGTCCAAAAGATACTTGAGCAGTGCCCTTTCTCACAATTTCACAGCGATTTAGAGCGAAGACTCCTTACAGAGTATGAAGATTTGTGTTTGAGGGAGGAGATACTCTGGCTGCAAAAAAGCCGAAGTCAGTGGATTTGCGATGGTGACCGTAACACCAAGTTCTACCACACCAAGGCTCTAATCAGGCGGCGCAGGAATCAAATTTCGCTACTTAAAGATGAAAATGACTACTGGGTATCGGATCAAGAACGACTCAGAACGATGGCAACTCGGTTCTATCAGCGCCTCTTTTCTTTAGAGGCAGGACATACTCTGAGACAAAGTTATAGGTACACAAACCTGTTTCCACAAGTCTCTGAAATTTTGCTTGACTCAACCGTCTGTCCAGTTGCCAAAGAGGAAGTTAGAAGTGCGCTATTTGAAATGAGTCCACTAAAGGCACCAGGGGCTGATGGGCTCCATGCTTTATTCTTCCAATCTCAATGGGGGCTTATTGGTGGCACCCTTTTTGACGAGGTACGGAGCATCTTTGAAGGAAAACAAATTGCTGCCTGGTTGAATAGGACAATGATTGCACTTATTCCAAAGATGGACCAACCGCAAACGCTCAAAGAGTTCCGCCCGATAAGTTTGTGCACCACGGTCTACAAGCTGATCGCCAAAGTTGCGGCCAATCGCCTCAAAAATCTGATGCCCACCTTTGTGCTACCGCAACAAGCGAGCTTTATTAAAGGGAGAAACATTACAGATAATATCATAATAGCTCAAGAAGCCATCCATTCAATGCGACGTAAGTCAGGGAAAATCGGCTGGATGGCAGTCAAAGTGGATCTTGAAAAGGCTTTTGATAGACTCCGATGGGACTTCATTGAAGATACTTTGCGAGAAGCAAAACTACCAGAGGACTTCATTTCTCTAATCATGAGATGTATAACTTCAACAAGCTTGCAGGTTATCTGGAATGGTAAACCGAGTGAGGCTTTTAAGCCACAACGAGGGATTAGGCAAGGCGACCCTTTATCACCGTACATCTTCGTGTTGTGCATGGAGAGATTGTCACAGGCCATCACCAAAGAGGTAGGAAACAAAAACTGGCATCCTATTCGCATGGGCAAGAAGGGACCACCATTATCCCACCTTTTCTTTGCGGATGACTTAATCCTCTTCAGTACGACAGAGAAGGCACAAGTTGACCTTATCCATGGGATCTTAAATGAATTCTGTGAAGCCTCTGGGCACAAAGTGAGCAGCTCCAAAACACGGATCTATTTCTCCAGAAACGTGAGTACCCAAGTAGCAAATGGTATCTGTGAGCAATTGGGATACCAGAAAACAACACATCTTGGGCATTACTTAGGGGTACCTCTGCTGCACGACCGAGTAACAAAAGATACATATAGGTATATTGTGGAGAAAGTGCAGCGGAAACTATCGGGATGGAAGGCTCGCTCTTTATCCTTAGCCGGGCGGATCACTCTGGCCCAATCAGTACTTTCTACGGTGCCACTATACGCGATGCAGACCACTAGAATTCCGACATCAACTAATGCGAAGTTGCAAAGCATCATCAGAAACTTCATATGGGGATCAAGCGAAAACCATAAAGGCATCTCCCTAGTGCGATGGAAAGATGCCTGCCAGCCAAAGGAAAATGGAGGATGCAGCATAAAAGATTTAGCTCTACACAACTCAGCTTTCCTTATCAAATTAGTGGTGGCAGTGATGTCAAAACCAGAATCTCTATGGGTAAAAGTGCTCCGAGCAAAATACAATTGGCAACCAAACTCAGACCAGCTGCCCAAAGCTAAAACTGGCTCCTATTTGTGGAAGAGCTTGGTTTCGGTTTGGGAGGAAGCTAGCTCGGGCATCAAATGGAGCAGTGGGAATGGAGGCCAAACTCGTTTCTGGGCAGACTACTGGATTGGTAATCAGGGTCCGCTAAAACGCCTTACCTCTGCACCCCTGGAAGATTATGATTTACAGGCAACAATATCCCAGTTTATAACCCCAAATGGCCAGTGGGACCGGAGCAAGTTCGAGAACAAACTCCCCCGAGAGACTGTAGAAGAAATCATGGCAGCGCCAGTACCCCGACGAACTGATCCACCAGCAAAGTGCTATTGGCACCTAGAAAGAAGCGGTGAAGTTTCAGTTAAATCAGCCTACACCCTGCTCACTCAGAATGATTTAAATGAAGAAGAACGTAAATGGGTGTTAGCATGGAGATGGCCAGGACCGAACAGAATTAAAACATTCCTATGGCTAGCCATAGGAGGAAGGCTGCTCACTAACAGCGAGAGAACCAGACGACACATGACGAGCAACGCCTTCTGCGGAATCTGCAACTCAGGCACGGAAGACGTGGACCATGTTCTAAGACGATGCAGGCTAGCGGTGGAATGCTGGAAGCTAATCACGCCTTCCTCACACCTGACACGCTTCAGCATGATTAATCTTTCAGACTGGTTTCAGGAAAACCTCAGCTGTAGGAAGACCAACCCTCAATGGTGTGTCTTATTTGGAGTTATATGTTGGAGGTTATGGAACGCTCGCAACACCCTTATCTTCAGCAACGAGAGGACCCACAGTTTCCGTTTGATCAATGAGGCCATTTCTTTCACTGATCACATTATTACTACCAAGGACTTCCGTAGACAACTGAACTGCCTCTGAAGTCTAGTGCCCTGTCTTTCTTTTATTTCCTTTGTCGTTTTTGTTGGCTTCGAGCTGTAGGCTCCTTGTACATATCTTTGTTTTAATGAATTCCTTTTTACTCAAAAAAAAAAACACAATAATGAAGCAAAGTAACAAGGTGGGTTCACTCGTAAACTGTTATTTCTAAATTCTGAGTTGCTTTTCCAAGTTTAAAGCATTGCACCCCTGCTATTTGCTACTCTGTGTGAAGTCCATGAAATGAGGAAATCTCATTAAATTTAAGATTTTATTGCTCATTTCTATAAATAAAAGGGGAAATCACAAATAAAGACCCTTGAATTAGCAAAATCACTCTATGGTCACCTGAATATGCTAAATTACTATGAGGGACCCGGTCTCAAATTGTAATTATGAAATCATGGCCAAATTACCAAAATACCCCTCTTTAATTTTTTTTTTTTTAAAAGAAAGCCATTGCCTCACCGGAATCCGGCCACCGGCGCCGAAGCTCCGACGGCCGCTTCCGGCCACTGTAGGCGGCCGGACGCCGCGGTCCGGCGCCGGCGGCCGCTTCCGGCGGTCTTCCTTTGTTTTTTTTTTTTGAAACTGTTTTTTTTTTAAATTGGGGGGAAGTGAGGTTGGGGGGATTTGATCCCCCAACCTAATGCTTCCCAAAATAAGGAATGACCATTGAGCCAACAAATTTTTGTTAACATTATGATGCAAAAAAAATATAAGTTAACTCATTTACTCTTGTTCCAGGTGATAACAACAATACATTTGGAAATAACAAGTTCTGATTGTAAAATAACACGTCTGGAATAAAAATTTAACAATATGTTTTTTTATAACAATAAATTTTGTTGCAGGCAATAACAACAATACATTTAAAAATAACAAGTTCTGATTATAAAATAACAAATTTGGGATTAAAATTTAACAACACGTTTTTTTTATAACAACACACTTTATTTCAAGTGATAACAACAATACATTTAAAAATAACAAGTTCTGATTATAAAATAATAAGTTTGGGATTAAAATTTAACAACATGTTTTTTTTATAACAACACACTTTGTTTCAAGTGATAACAACAATACATTTGGAAATAACAAGTTCTGATTATAAAATAACAAGTCTGGAATTAAAATTCAACAGCACCTTTTTTTTTATAACAATTAATTATTTTATACTTTTGGAAAATAAATTATTTATAACTTATAAAAGTACTTGTAATCTATTTAATTTGCTAAAAAAATAATTTTTATCTCCAATTTATAATCAGAACTTGAAGTATAATTTTTTATAGATTAAAAATACTTTTTTATTGTTCAAATTTATAAATAAAATTTAGGGAAAATGGCAACACACTTTTTTAATTTTTTTAAAAAAATTTTTAATCTATATATCTATACAACTTATTATAAATCAAACTACTTCTTATAAATTATAAATAGTACAATTTATTGTGGATTAAAAATACTTTTTGACTGCTTAAATTTATAAACGAAATTTATCTCTAATTTATAATTAAAAATACTATTTTATTCTTTAAATATAAAAACTATTTTTAATATTTAAAGAATGAAATAATATAAAATTTATACTATGATTAATAAATCAAAAATGCCTTATTATAAATACTTTATAATTTATAAGAAGTAGTTTGATTTATAATGAGTTGTATAGATATACAGATTAAAAAGTATTTTTTTAGAGAAATAAATATATTAAAAATATTTTTTATAAGTTATAAATAATTTATTTTTTAAAAGTATAAAATAATTAATTGTTATAAAAAAACGTGTTGTTAAATTTTAATCCTAGACTTATTATCTTATAATCAAAACTTGTTATTTTGAAATGTATTGTTGTTATCACTTGAAACAAAGTGTATTGTTATAAAAAAAACGTGTTATTAAATTTTAATCCCAAACTTGTTATTTTATAATCAGAATTTGTTATTTTTAAATGTATTGTTGTTATTACCTGCAACAAAATTTATTGTTATAAAAAAAATATATTGTTAAATTTTTATTTCAGACGTGTTATTTTACAATCAGAACTTGTTATTTCCAAATGTATTATTGTTATCATCTGGAACAAGAGTAAATGAGTTAACTTATATTTTTTTTTGCATTATAATGTTAACAAAAATTTGTTGGCTCAATGGTCATTCCTTATTTTGGGAAGCATTAGATTGGGGGATCAAATCCCCCCAACCTCACTTCCCCCCAATTTAAAAAAAAAACAGTTTCAAAAAAAAAACAAAGGAAGACCGCCGGAAGCGGCCGCCGGCGCCGGAGCTCCGGCGGCCGGCCGCCGACAGTGGCCGGAAGCGACCGCCGGAGCTCTGGCGCCGGTGGCCGGATTCCGGTGAGGCAGTGGCTTTCTTTTAAAAAAAAAATTAAAGAGGGGTATTTTGGTAATTTGGCCATGATTTCATAATTACAATTTGAGACCGGGTCCCTCATAGTAATTTAGCATATTCAGGTGACCATAGAGTGATTTTGCTAATTCGAGGGTCTTTATTTGTGATTTCCCCTAAATAAAAAAGCATGACTTGGGATTTGGGAACAAGTTGAACGGTTGAAGGGAGGAGGCTGAGATGGGATCTGGAGTCCTGATCTTGCCAGCTACTAATGTCAACGATGATGCCTCTTAAATAAATGAAGCCAGTGCGGCGATTCTCTCTCTCTCTCTCTCTCTCTCCCTCCCTCCCTTCCTCCCTGCCTTGTATCGACTATCGACCCAATCTTCCATTTCCACCTAACCATCATCTTCTCCGGGAACAAAATCTGTCTCTCTCTCCTTCCCTCACTCGGATGACAGAGATCACTCACCTGAGCTCACACCTCATCGAGCTCATCCTCTCCTTTCTTCCTATCCCCTCTCTTATTCGCGCCTCCACTGTCTGCAAGCTCTGGTACTCCATTATCTCCTCCCCCACCTTCTCTTCCATTACCCACCCTCGCTCCCCCCATAACCAACCCTGGTTCTTCCTCTACGGCTTCCACAACATCTCCTCCAAGAACAATCAGTCCTTTGCCTTCGACCCCGTCTCCTATCGTTGGCTTCGCCTTCCCACCTTCTCCGCCCTCCAGCCCCAACAGCAATCCATCACTTCCTTCATCGGAACTAATGGCTTTTTCTTCACTACTGCTCCCAAATTCTGTTACGCTCGAACCCTTAATCCTCTCTGGCGTGCCACTCCTCCGCTCCATTTTCCCCGGACTAACCCTCTTTTGGGTGTTTTCACTGATGGCAGTGATTCCTCCCCTAAGTTTATTGTTGTCGGTGGCGTGAAGTTTATCGGGAATTTGGTTGACATTGAGGAGCGATTAGATTTGGAAATTTACGATCCTCGTTCGGACTCTTGGGAGCTTGGTCCTCCTTTGCCGGCGGATTTTAGATCTGGCAATTCGTCGTCGTCGTTGTCGTCGGCGTTGTTTGGAGGGAGATTTTACGTGCTTGGGATATCTTCGTGCTTTATTTCCTCATTTGATTTGCGTGAACGTGTTTGGAGTGAGGTTCAGACGCTGAGGCCTCCTGAGGTTGTTTTCTCGTTCTTAATTGCGTGCAGGGAAGTGCTTGTTTTGGCTGGTATTCGTAACGCACCTCTTGGACCGTCCTTTAATTTGTGGAAGGTCGATACAAAGACGATGGAGTTAAGTGAGATTTCAGTGATGCCCCATAGTTTACTTTACAGCTTGTTTGATAGTGATGAGGACGACAACTTTGCAAGCCTGAAATGCGTGGGGTTGGGGGATTTTATATATGTTTTCAATGAAGATTATCACAGGGTATATCCAGCTTGTCTTTGTGAGATTGATAGCAAGTCTGGCAGGTGCAATTGGAGAGGAGTGCCCCCTTTGCCATTGCCTGTGAACAAGTTTCACAAGGTCACTAGCTTTTGTTCAACTGTTTCACTGCATAGTATTCTGGGTGAACGAGGACATCCTGCCCTTCTGCAGTCGGCCTGACTGTTCATTCCTCTACCACGGATCCATCGTATGTTAACCATCCTTCCTATAGTATTACTATCATTATGTTTTTGGGGCAGATTATTTCCTCCCGCTTATTTATCTGAATTAGCTGTTTAATTTGAATCTATTTTTGTTTAAAGTACAAGCTTCGTGTTTGCTGTGATCATGAATAACTTCGCACTTCTAATCGTGCTATCTTAAGTGATAAGAACCTCATGGGTCCTGTGCGTATCATATTTTATATTTATATCACATACTGCAACTTAGAGATAAAGTCAAGTGTTTCGGCTAGTCAAATAGATGCGAGCCACTTATCTGGCGTCCTCTTTAAATAGAGGTTGATGCGTCATAGAGAGAGTGAAAAAATCTTATCACAAGTCAGAGAAGATATTTTGCTCAGTAGGATAAGGCTTGTTTAAGGCTTGTTGTCGTTGTTGTAAGTCATAGAAGATATTGTCAAGTTTATGTTTTCTTGAGGAACTGGTAGTGTTTTAGAAGGATGTTATTGGTTGGGTCCAAGACAACCAGAAGGAGGGTATTTGAAGGTATTGTTTTCTTGGCTAAACTTCATCCAGAGACAGTACATTGCTTAATGGACTTGTTTCTTTTGTGGAATGAGATTTAGGGTCCTTTTCAAATTGAATTTGTTGTGAAGTATTATATCTTGTCAGTCTTATATTGGTAATTGAATAATCTATGTACTTCCATGAGTGCTTTTGGAGGAAAAACATGTACTCAGGTCCATGTTGACATTTGTAGCAATTTGAGATTTAAGCAGTTATTAATGGCCCACAGCCACGTTTTCTATGTGTGTATATTTTCTTCATTTTACACGGAATATGTCTATGCGTTTTCCCCACGGGAAAAGAATGCTCATAAAACATGAGGCAGTATTGGGACGAAATAGTTTTCATCTTGAGAAACATGTTATCTATTTCATCTTTCATCATTTTTTGCCGGTTGGGGGTCAACAATATTGGTGCCACTAAATCCATGGCAGGCATGTTCGGCAGCATACCTTTGATAAAATATTTAAAGAAGTGCATGTTTATGTTATGATTGCAATGTATTAACAGAGTAGTCAAAAGTTTATAATTAAGTAAAAGGTTTTATAGTTTTGTCTGTATTTGACTTCGTCCTTTCTCTTCCCTAACTAAACAATCATCTGCAAAATCTTGGTATCTCCTTAATACCGAAAGTCATGGGAATTACTTGCGTTAATAGAGAGCCTGAGGAGTCAGAGACATGATTCATGTTTTCATACTAGTTCCAATGTGGTCGCTATTGAATCTTTGTCCTTCTACTAGAAGGCAAGAGGCATGAAGTGCATTTTCCCTATCTTCTTTTTTTCACTTTTCTGTGTATTGTATAATTTATTGAGGAGACCTACCTCTCTGTTATTGATTCACTAATGGCGTCTGATTCCGTGCTTTCAACAGAAAAAATTATGAAGCAATTCCTTGGGCAAACACTAAAGCATGGGTTGGGATAGCCATATGTTCAAGAATATATAGATGCCTGCTACTCCAACCTTGTTCACTGTTCATTCTCATCTCACGAGTCCAGAAGCTCTCTTTCAACAATATATACAGTGGATGAAACCAGAGTTGCGTTTGTATATGCCTTGTCTGTCTGGGAAATAAATGGCTATTATTAGTGTTCTTAACTGGTATGTAAATGTATTTAGCAAGTGAATTATATTAGTTGTAAATTACGATGTTGGGCTATTATGTTTACAGTATTAGCAGTGTTTTTATTTCTTTCTTTCCAAGCAACTTGGCAAGCTTAGCTAGGTGAAGGTTCTGCCCTGGTAAACTTCTGTAATGTTTTGAATTACTTCATTGCATGTAGAAACATTGTGTATCCATGTGTTTTTCGTAGCAAGCAAATTGATGTATGACCGGTCAGCTGAGGTCTTTTGCACGATAAAGTTAGTCGTCCTGCGTGTGGATTCTTCGGTTTATAAATTGAAGATGCAAATGAACGCATGGCCTGGTGAATTGAAGCACACATGGGTTCAGGGAGATTAATGGAACATTTTGTCCGAGTGACCTTGTTTGGATAATGGCGAGTTAAAAACATCCTTGCCAATCACCAAGGAAGAGGTGGTTGCGTTGTGCAGGATGAGAGCACTCATTTGTTTTCTGTTATTACTACTTGCAGTTTTTAATATAAAAGTTTTTTATATTTATTTTAATCTTAAATATAAGATTTAAATTTATTTTGTCTATCATGTTTATCTTTTTTTTTTCAAGGTAGTTTTTATAATAGTGATAGTTTTAACTAATATACTTAATTAATAAGGACATTTTAGAAAAAATAACACCTATTTACTACAAATAACTAATTTAATTAATTTTTTTAATTTAATTAAATTAGTCAACTAGTTCTTATATTAAGAATTGCAAGTAGTATAAAAATTAGTTTGACATTTGATCTAGTTTTAAATATAAAATTCTAATTTTTTTTTATATTTATTTATTTTTTTAAAGTAATCATTATAATAGTTGCATGTGGCTGATATATATAATTAGTAAGAGTGTTTAAGAAAATAAAGAGTGTTTAAGGAAATAACTAACTAAATTAATTTTCTTAATTTACTTAAATTAATTAATTAGCTTTTATATTAATGATTAAAGATGGTATTATGTGCAGTCCTAAATACAAGGGTTAATTGACTAATTTAAATAGATTAAGAAAATAAGTTAAGTTAGTTATTTGTAATAAATATGTGTTATCTTTTCTAAAATATCCTTATTAATCAAGTGAAAAAAAATCTATAAATGTGAGAGATAAAGTGGATTGGGATCTTATATTTAGTATTAAAATAAAAATTAAATGAGATATTATATTAGTGATGGAAGGTAGTGTGTTTGTGCCGCTAGTGCTGCATCTGTATCTGCAACGATGAGGTCCTGCTTAGCAAAATGTAACGGCCAATCCTCTTTACGTCATGAACTGTAGTAGTCTTTAAGTGGACATGCGGTATGGTAAATCCAATCTCTTCAGCGCCACGAGAGAGGAAGAAACCTTCCGAAAGCACCTGCAAGTTTCAAGAACAAGACCAAGCACAAAGAATTGAACCAATTATTGCGAATTTGTGGTTATTAACAATTATAACCATATCTGGCATCTGCCTCTACAAAGCATCCACGTAGATGGAAACTTTTGCTTGCTTGCAGCTTCGAAAGCAACAAATGAATATGGTTTCACGATGGGACCCTCTCAGGCCTTTTCTCTCCGTTTTCGGCGTCCCACCTCAGCCAAGCCCTCATGCCCTTTACAACACTTGCCGTTGATAGATCCGTCACACGCATAAAACACTGCGGCCAGGTCCAACGCTGCCGTTTTGGATGCAAACTGAGGGGAGTTGATTTTTGTTTTTTGTTTTTGTTTTGAAGTATTTTTTTTTTCAATAGGATGGAGTGTTTTAAAATAATTTTTAGTACACTTACCACACTAAAAGATTTTTTAGAAACATCTGTGGGAATTGAAAGACGCGCAACGGAAGATAAATTTTAAAATTTTCAATCCCTTGCTCGGATCTACCGATTGTGTTTAAGTCAAGTAGTAAGAAGTATTATTACCTTCGATGTTTGGTTTCTTGGCGGCTCGAGGATTCCGCCATTCAGGATGTCTCTGCTCGCCTCTTTTATCGCTCGAAGTCGACAACTTTGGTCGGCTTCCTCTACTGGTATCCACACGAACAACTTTCCAACCACGAACGACGTGCTAGCGCCTTTGTCCGTCTAGGGTTTTTCGAAGAATCCATCCTCCCTTCTCTATTTTTGGCCGTCTCTTATCTGCAAGTGCTTTTACTCTCATACCCAAAACCCTAGCTCCTAATATCATATATATAGGATGCTATAGGTATTATGAATGATATTTAATTTTAAAATTAATCCTAAATTAATTCCGAAATTAATACAATATCAAATATTGCCTAATTAGATAAGAGAACAATTAAATAAATATGGTTTATATTAAATCCGTCTCACAGATTTAATTCACCTATTTATTTAATTCAAAATAAAGATATGACGGAATTAATTTATATAGATCTAATTTATCCTTATAAATTAAATATAACAATTAATATCTCTTATATTTATATAATATGTATATATATATACGAATTTATATATATATATACACACATCCACCCTATATTATTCATTGAATCTGGACATCGTAACTAGTGTTGGGCTATTTTGTGTGCGACCCTGTAGGCCTATATGAAGTTGGCAGTGGGTCATTAACTATAATGACTCACAAGTCGTAAGCGGTCTCTAGCAAGACATTACGACTACCCAAATCATATGAGGATCGTTGAACGATATAACCTTTCATACAACCATATCACGTCCCTTTTGTCACACGACATTTTGGTCATGGATGAGGCATGAAGAACGTCATCCTCCTATTCATAACCGTTACTTTCTCGATCCCTGAGTAGTCTGAGTATAGAAACGGAACTACCTTTCCATTATAGTATGGCCATACATTTCTCAGACTTACTCATCGAGGGGCCCAGTAATATCTCTCTACGAATGTGAGGGACAAATTCCATCTTGACCATTCACATTCCTCCGTATGAAAAACCACTAAGCCTGAACATAGTCTTTATGATCACTCGGTCAAAAGTGACTTTTGACTAGGTCAAAGCTGAGCGTTTCTCATGTAAGAATCCATGATGATCTCAGGTCAAAGGGCACAGTGACATGGTTTGTATATGAGAGAAGCTTATGACTTAACCCATACAGCTCTCTCATAGCGGGTCGGTCCAATACCTTGTACTCTTACATGTGCCTATGACTTTAATTTACATCTCTATATATCTTTAAAGTCATACTGGTCTTATTTCATCTCTGCTCCCACATAGATGACCGACCAGGGACATTTAGGATAAATCATGAGTTATCCAATGATAGTCATCACAGTAAACATGCAAATAATATGATAATATAATTAATAAATTCATAAATCAACAATGTTCATAACACAATGATTGGCCCCTAGGGCACAATTTCCAACAACATCTTGCATCCTAAAATAATTTTTTTATACTTAACATACTAGAATATTTTTCAATAGCATTCAGTATCCAATATTTACCTTAAAATATTTTTTTAGTAACATCAGTATCCTAAAATATATTTCTTAGTAGAAAAGCACCCTAAATCCAGGACACTATTTGCTACTTCAAAAATACTTTTTAGGTAAAAACTAATTTATGATATTGGATGTAACTAAAAATATTTGATGATGTTCAGTGTAACAAAAATTATCTTAGGACATTAGATGCTCTTGAAAAAATATTTTAGTGTGTTGAGTACACCACTAAACGTATTGGATGCTTTTGAAAAAAATATTTTAGGGTGTTTAGTATCTCAAAAATTATTGTAGGATATTGTATACTACTGAAAAAATATTCTAGGATGCTGAGTTTTTTTTTTGGCCATTCAAGAGGCTCCTGAAAGAAATGTTCTAGCTTGCTAAGAGTATCAAAAATTATTTTAGGTTGCTAAGTGTACTAAAAATTATTATAACATCCTAGATGGTATTAAAAAAAAATTTTAGGATGCTGAGTATAAAAAAATTAGTTTAAAATGCAAAGTGCTTCTAAAAAATCTTTTTATGTGTTAACTATACTAAAAATTATTTTGGAATATCAAATGTTACTAAAAAAACCTTCAAAATAAAAGATGAAAAAAAAAGCAGCATTCGGCACCTCGTTTTGTGTTTTGGGCAGAGGAGGAGATCTGGTGGCGGAGAGAAGCCAGGTCCGGAGAGACGCGTTGAACCGTCCCCACTCGGCAAGTTTCAATGCCCTCGTAGTGGACAGAAACAACATGCGATTGGATTTTAACAAGGCTTGGCTGTGTGGCTTTTTTGGGAATTCCAATCCTATTCCGTCGTGAATCATGGTGCGCGTTGAGGCTCTTGGCAGTTGGCATTCGCGCCACAGATGACCAAGTAAAAGGCAAGAAATTTTGATGCCATTCTTCAAATTTGCTCTAGTTTTTGTTTGGAAATCCATCTTAAAAGATGTTTGGGTAAGATTAAAATCATAGTTGTAGAAATGCTTTTACGGTATACGAAGTAAATAGATTGAGAAATTTATCTCGATTTGCGAAAAAGTATTTCTGAAAAGTGATTATTGGGGTATCCAAACATAGTTTTAGGATACTAAAATTTCAAATTGATCAACTAAATATTCTTAAGTCAATTTAAGAAATGTTTGAATACAAACAAAACTATAGTTTTAAAAATAATGTTAAAATATAGAAAGCAAGTACTCATCTGGTCCTATTTATAAGGCACTTCTAACATGTTTTACACAGATCAAGAAAAATCTTAAACTACATTAACTCTTTGTTAAAATATAACAACTTTTCAACTTTACCCCTATTTAATATATACTCCTTTCAAAAAAAAAAAAGCTACCTACACTATAATAAATAAAAGATAATATGGTACATTCATGGTAAAAATTTAATGAAGTGACTTATAAATATGACTAAAAAAATCTTCTCTATCTACTCTATAAATAGGACCAGAAGAGAGTACATAATAAGAGTTTTATCTCGATTGGCATAAAAAGTAGGGAAGTCCAACACCCCCAGGTAATTAATTTGGGATTTTGTGAATGTTTTATGTTTACAACATTGCCCCCCAATTTGTTTTTTTTTTCAAAGCCACCTCTTTTTTCACCGTCCCTTGATGCCATCTCAGCTGGCAACTTGTTGATCTTTAATGCTAGCGCCCATGGCAATTTTAGTACAAAACTTTTTGTTGTAAATAACTAATAGGGATTTGTGAATAGTTAAATTTAACTTGTTAATGTCTAAATTTACCTTGTAATTACAGGTTTGAAGAATACCAATTTTGCATAAAAATTTTGTTGTGAATAATTAATGAGAACTTGTGAATTATTGAAGGGAAAAAGATTAAAAAAAACCCTTAAATATATAAAATTTCATATCAATATTAGTGAAAAGCAGGATCTCATATCAAAACAGGGGTATTGATTTGCTCTTTTCAAATGTTGGCAAAAAAAAAAAAGCATGCCCTTGATAAATTGACAAAAGGAAAGATAATACAGAAAATAAGTTAGAATAGTCTATTTGTATAAATGTATTGTCAATTGATATGAAAAAGTTGTCAACACACTTAATAAAGGGACAACATGTGATTTGTCAAAGTTTCTCAATTGGTTTAACCTATAATGAATTTTGTTGATTACTTGTTGTCAATATATATAATTGTTGTCAATATATTTAAAAGAGTAGTCAATGGTTCTAACTAGTTGGCAGCAATTAATTTGCCCAAGTTTGCCAATTAGTTTGCCCTGTAATAAAATTTCTTAATTACTTGTTGTTGATATATATAAAAGTATTGTCAATCTATTTGGAAAAGTTGGCAATGCACCCAACAAAGTTGTACTGAATTTTTCTAATTATTTGTTTTTATACATAAAAAAAGTGTTGTTAATTTATTTGAAAAAGTCGTCAACTAGCCTAACAAAGTTGTTAATCTATTTATGTGATGGCAATTGGTGCGCTTCGTTACAAATTTTCCACATTACTTGTAGTGAATACGTATAAAAGTGTTGTTAACCAATAAACATTACATAATTCAAGTGGTGTTTTTCAAATATAAGTAAGCACCAGATACATAGTTGTCAAAAAGTTTAATAAAGTAGTAAACACCTAATTCATATATTATCATCACATAATCCAACCAACAACAATCTTGCTCACTGCTTGGACTAGTGCTACCACTTTGTTGATTTTTTCTTTGTTCAAGCAACTTCAAAGCTTTAACCCTTTTTTTTTTTGTCACAAAAGAATGAGTCAAAGTTTCCGTCAATTAGACCACACCATCTTCAACAAGGCGTTTAGATTTGCAAACTCACTTCGTTATATATTTATACATATATATATCTTCATCATCTTAATGATTCCTTAGAGCACAGCTTAGGCAAACCCAAAAACAATAAAGACCAGCTAATCTTTATGGAGATTAGGCGCTCCTTCCTATTTCTTAATCATCAAGATGATTATTCATTCTTCTACAACTTGTATTCTGAGATAAATTCTGGTTCCAACATGAACAACAAAAGGAATATTTCCAGTTTGTTGATTCTATCCTACAACAAAATCGATTGGTGACTCTTAGAAGCTACCTTAGAGTCTTTTCTGCATCAGAGAGGATGACGGAGATGACAAGAAGCAGCTAGAGAAAAAGGAAGCCATGGATTTTGATTGAAACAAATCCATGTTTGAGGGTAACTATAAGCAACAAGCTCAAACTATGATTAACTATTACGTGCAGCTTTAGGACCCTTACGCCGATATGAATGAGTTCCACCATTTGGGAACCAAAAGAGCTCATTATCATTCGACCTTTGCCTTTGTTTTTGACAATGTGTGCTTTGAAGTTCTGGCACCGATGAGGTTTGGATCGTCTTCTTTGGATATGTGCCATTGCTAGCTATGGGGAAGGAACAACGAAAGGAAGGTGGGAGAGGGAGAGAGAAATAGTAAGGAGGGGAGAGAGTTAATCTGGCAGGTTGATGGTGAGGTTGTTGTGAGAGGAAGAGAGAAAGAGTGAGGATGGGAGAGAGAAATCAGAAAAAGAATAGGAGGGGAAAGAATTAACTAGAGGGCACAGTGGTCAATTAACATCATTCCAAAATCCCAATTTAACACCTATAGCTTGACTTGGATTGGTATTATTGAGGTAACTAATTTGGGTTTTACAAATGTTGAGGGCATTTTATGGGATTTTTCCATTGCTAAATTAAACTTGTCAATTGCTAATTATGTCTTTTGATTGAATTACATCATGAACTCATTGGAGAACGCAACTTTATTGCAAAAGTTTTGTTGTGAATAAATAGTGAGAACCTGAGAATTGTTAAATTGAATATGATAATTTCTTAGCATGTATTGTGATTGAATAACAACAAAGGTTTACTAAACAATGCAATTTTAAAGCCACATTTTTTTAAATTCACAACGAAACTCTTGTAATAAAGTTGCACTATTCAATAACGCTTTTGTTATTGTTCAAGATATACTTAAAAAATTAACAAATTCAATTTAATAATTCACAAATTCTTATTAATTTTCACAATAAACCTTATGTAAACAATCTATTTTGTAGAAAATTAATGAATATTAATTTATCGTAATTCAATTGTCACTCTATAGCCCCACCCTCTCTCTCTGTATATACAATGGATAAAAAAAAAAAATCTATTCATGAATTGTTTATAAACCGTGAGCATTGTATATTGAGTTTTATATATTCTAAATTCCGAGTTTAATATTTAACGTGCACAAAATAAAATTGCATCTGTCTCAAACATTATCTTATATTTGTCTAATATGGGGTCTGAAGTTCGGAAAAGTAAATGCAAATATTTATAATTGATAAATAGTTTAATTTATTTGAATTTTGGGTGAAGAGGCAATTTTACTTGTTGTATTATGGCTTCAAGCTATTTAATAAAATAAAAAATCAAATATATATGATTTCTGATCATAAGATAGAAAATCAAAAGTGTATAGCTTCTAACTGTAATATAGAAAATCAATGCTATATGACTTGTAACCATTTAATCTGAAAAGAATGAGAAGTCAGAGTTATATGGCTTCTGGCCATTTAATTTCAAGGAGATAGAAAATCAAAATCATAAAAAGATTGCAAGTATCGATTGAAACTTCAAGTTCTATTAAAATAGTGACGTCAGATTACAGAGGAACAAAGAAAAAAAAAATTTCTCCCATCACAAGTAGTTTGAAAGGTATAATATCCCCGTCAAAATTAAATTATAGCTCTAAAATGTAAAGTGAAATCTTCAATCTTAGCTATGAAATCTGATATATAAAGCATCAATAGAAGATCTTTTCAATTCTATGTAATGGCTCGATTATCCTAAAAGGGCGATTACAAATATGAATACTTCAAAACACCATATATATGATGTTTGAGATATTTTCATTTGAATAGAGCAAATGATACTCTAGAACAAAAACTTATAGAGGTGATGCTCTGAAGTTATATTGAGGATGAAAGATATATCATATATACCTTGGTTACAGTAGTTTCGTGTTGATAATTTGTTATAAAACTAAGGGAGAATAAAAGACATGAGTATTTCTCATTTCATTCAAGGATGGTGAATACATGATACATAACCTCTATTTATAGGTATAACTTTATATTTTTGATAGAATCTGCAGATTACATAATAATAAGAGATAATTATAAGATATAAAAATAATATGAGATATTGGAGATGATAGGAGATATAGAAGATAATAAAAGATATATAGATATCCATAAAGATATTATTATATTCATAACACATAACACATTAGGATTTTTCTGGTCCAAAAATAATATAAGGATTTAAGGCTTAAAAAAAAGAATATGAGAATGTACCAAAATAAAAATTAAATTTATCTCAGTTAATATTTTTAATTAGACAGTACCTATATACATATATACTCCTCCGGTCCTAATTATAAGACCCAATTGACTTATTTGAGGAGATTAAGGAGTAAGTTAAGTTGGTTATAAATAAATAAGTTATTCCTAAAATATCCTTGCTAATTAAGTATATTGGCTAAAACTATCATTATTAGAAGGATTATCTTGGAAAAAAATACATAAATATAAGAGAGAAAAGGATTGGGTCTTATAATTAGGACCAAATAAAAAGTCAAATGGGTCTTATAATAAGGACCGAAGAGTATATATATATATATATATGTATGTGTATATATAGATAAGATTGAGTCATGCAGGCAGTCAGATCCGAGCGGTTGGTGGATTGCACGCGCTGCAACGAGGAATTCCGATTCCCAGATTCAGAGGTGCCATTTTAAAAGTTGGTTCCTACTGAGGCTCTTGAGAAACTATAGAAAGCACGCTGAGGTTTTAGAGCCCTTTACTTTGCTATCAACTAGGGTTTTAAGGTTAGGGTTTTCACCTCTTCCCCCCTCTCTCTCTTCCGATTCCGGAAGCCATGGATAGGTACCAGAAGGTTGAGAAGCCAAAACCCGAATCGCCGATAAACGAGAACGAGATCCGAATCACCACCCAAGGCGCTATCAGAAACTACATCAGCTATGCCACCTCTCTTCTCCAGGTATCCTTTATTTGTTCCCTTTTCTTTTGCTTTAGGTTAATCTCCTTTGCTTTTCCCCGTGTTTTCGGGTTTCATTTCCTTCCCTTTTGGATTGTATGTTGATTCAATTTATCTGCATTCCGGTGGATTTCTTGATCAGTGATTAATGTACGCTGCTAGTCCTACTTTAGTTGTGATTACCTGCTGTGATTTCTTTTGTTTTTGAGTAGTACCTCTATTCATCTATGTTTAAGATTTTTTTTTTTTGGTTACATGGCTAGCAGAATTGTCTATTGGTTTTGAACAATGGACTGATATAGTTCCTATGTGCGTGAATTCCTCCCCTCTTCTTGTTCTACTCGATATATTCGTTTCGATTTATTGATTGTGACATGTCAATCTGCGTTCCTTAGGTTCATTGAATGAGGAATAGTTGTTCGTTATTGATGCCATTTTAGCCGTTAGGGCTATTTGTAACGCCTTTTGTTTTTTTGTTTTCCCCTTCAAACCCTATTTCGATTTGGTCTATAGATTGATACAGTCCATCTACATTCCCATCTGTTCACTGAATAATGAAGGCCGTTGGTTAACAATCCGATTTGCACCGTTAAGACTATTGGTAACACCTCTTTTCTTTTTTGGTAGTAACTGTCTCTCCTTCTGGTGGGTAAGGGTCGTTTGTTTCCTTTTTACGTTGCTTGCGTAGTGCTGTTTTAATTTTAATCAATGGACTGATCGAATCTCTACAGGAGTGACGTCCTTACGTTTTCCCCTCAATTATTACTATAAGCCCTCAAAACTGGTACCTGAGATTTGTGGATAGGTAGATGCATTTTTATTCCCATTTAACTACTTGGTTGTGTATTTCTCTACCGTTTGTGTCTCATTTTGTAAAATTTAGTCAACCTTTTGCAGCAAAAACTAGATTCACTGGGGCCATCCTACTTCTTACCTTCATGATTTCTATTTAAGAGTTGAAGCAATCCCATCCAAATCCGCGATGAGATATTTCACTGGCTGTTGTTCTTTCATGAACATGTCTTGCACTATGTCAAACTGCAGTGTGTTTTTAAGACAAGTTGAGTGGGCAGCATGGTTAAGAGGGTGCCTAAGATGCAAGTTGCAGTGACTTGCATCTGAACTGTATCTGGCAATATTGATAGTCTGCACTTCTTACACTTATGTGCTCCTTGTGGCGTAGGAGGAGCTAGATTTTCCATTATATTGCCCTATGTTACTGAGTGAACTGTGAATCTAGATGAAGCAGCTTTATTTAAGAGGGACAACCGTTTTGTTTTTTGGGTTCGTTTTCATGTGTGCATTTACCTTTGAAAATTTTTTTCTCCCTAAGTTGCCATTTTGCATGATAACATTCATATTTCATAATATACTGGGGACATTTCTTTGTTGGGAAGTAGCTTGGTGTTGATTGATTTTAATTGATGGAAGTTTTCTTTGATCTGATTTATAAATAACCTTGTCACATATGATAACATTTTTTCTGTTGTTTTTTTCTGAGTGATATAATATCGTAGTCTCTCCTGTTAGTAATTGCCTACTTTGTTATTGATGAATTTTTCACTTCAGGAAAAACATGTAAGAGAGATTGTCTTGAAGGCAATGGGACAGGCAATCAGCAAGACAGTTGCCATTGCCGAGATTTTAAAGGTTCGTCTTCTTCTGAAGACCCACCCCCCAGCACCCACACAATGTTATTTTGATGCAACAGAGAAAAGCATTTGTGACCAAGGAAAAGAGTAGACCGTGTAAAAGCATGCAAAAATTAGATGGCAAGGCAAAAATTATGTTGGGAGTGCTATCCTAGGAGTCCAAAATTCTTAAATTTGACTTGATAGAACTAGGTATCAGAGATTGTATTAAAAAAATAAAAATACATGGAATGGCATGGGTGTCTATATCCTGTGGCAAGAGGTCTAGAAAATATAGCATGCAGTCATGATGGGGAAACATATGGGAAGTCGCCTGGCCAGTCACCCAAATTGTTCTCAGAAAGCAAAACATGTCAAACTCCTCAAAATACTGGATATCTTGGGATTCATATTGTTCTCATTCTGGCTGTATTTCTGTCCTAAACAGAAGAGGATTCCCCGGCTGCATCAAGATACTGCAATCAGCTCAGTAAGCATAACGGATGTGTGGGAACCCATTGAAGAGGGTCTTGTACCGTAAGATATAATTATTGACTCTTGAGTTTAAAGATTCAGACTTCAGAGTGCATGCACTCTGTTTTTCTCTTAATTTTATATCAGAAGTCGTTGAACATTAGTGTTTGATGCAGCGTGGAGATGACTCGCCATGTCTCTATGATCTCAATCACCTTATCAACTAGAGAGTTAGACAAAAACTCTCCAGGGTAGGTAGTTCAAGGACTTGTAGTCTCATATACCCAATTATGCTCCTTTTCACTCAAAATTTGCTGCTATAGTATATCGCAAAAAAGAATATACATATTTCCTGCTATAATGGCCTGTTGGATCTAATTTTCAAGCATAGCTTGTAAGCTTCTGGATATATGGATTTGACATCGTTAGGATGCTGTCTCTGGCTTTCTCCACAGGTACCAAGCTCCGTATAATGTGGAGCAATCAAAGCCGCAATTCAATTATCAGCAACAACAGCCAAAACCATTACGTGGTCCATATAATGCTGTAAATGAAGGTGACCTATTAGAATTGCAAGAACGTAGTTGAGCGTTAAAGTTTCTTGTATACATATCATAGACACATTATCCTTTTCTTCAGACTCATATGGTCGAGGCCGGGGTCGAGGAAGAGGGAGAGGAAGAGGATGGGGAAGGGGTGGATATGGCTATCAAGGTGGAAATTATCAAGGTAGTTATGGAAATTATCAAGGCGGGTATGGGTATTACCAGGGTGGATATGGAAATTACCAAGGTATGGATTTTGACATGAAATTTTGTTCCTTATTTGCTATTATTTGTTTCATAGCCTGGTATATATCTTGGTTTTCATGTGTCATTTCTTGGCAGATAATGGTGGATATTCAAATCGGGGCCGTGGTGGTGGGAGAGGAAGAGGTTGGGGTTATCGTGGTAAGCTTATCTTGATTGTACATCCTATATCTCTGAATTCAAAATTATGACATTCAGTGGGCAAAAAAACTGCTCTCTTAGGCTGGATTTTCCACTTTTTGTGTGTGTGTGTGTGTGGCTCTCTTAGGCTGGATTTTCCACTTTTGTGTGTGTGTGTGTGTGTGTGTGTGTGAAATTGTGGGATCTATATGTATACATGTTTGTTTCACCAGAAGCCACCCCTCTAAATATGAGAAAACTGCATTTGTGGGATCTATATGTATACATGTTTGTTCAGTCTCGCAGTAGTGATGATCCGTATGCGATTCACAGGTACTGGTTATGAAAGAGGTACTGGTTATGAAAGAGGAAGAGGTGGAGGCAGGGGTTATAGCCGTGGTCGAGGACGAATGGGAGGACGTTCTTCAAGGGGTGGTGGCAACCAGGCATGATGTTAGTTGATTTTCTTTCCGTTCCTTCTAAATGCTTGCCCGGTGCGTGAATTGTTATCAGAATACCATGTTGATAGTGTGATTTGGCTCATGATCCTGCATTATTAAGCAGTAGTTTATGTTGTCTAGTGATTAAGTTGATATGGGCAAGGTTTTGCGCATCTCTTTTTTAGCTGGAAAGCGTCTAGTTCTGATGTTTGCTGCAATTCATTTCAACTAAATGGTTTCCTACACCATATTTGTATTTATCTTCAGTTTCTATATATGATCCTTTCCTGAATGTCCAATCTTTCATGACGGATGCCTGAGCCGTAAGTGCCCCACCTGTCTGGGGTGCAATTTATGTTGATGCCATGTGAAGAAAGAGCAAATGCAAAGACTGCAGTGGTGTAACGCCTTGGTAGTTTAACCGTTATATTAAATTTGGATTTTTTGGGACTCTATTAAATTTGGATTTGAATACTACGAAAACTTGAACCTAGGACGAAACTTGTGGTGAATGCAACGCCAAAGCTATTGTTTCCAAGGGCAAATCTTCCTTGTAGAATTCCGCACCTTCTCCATCATAAATCATCTAAAAAACATCACTTGTGCTTATGAAGGTTTCTTTTAACCAACCATATGTGCACACGAACTTTGGGCCAAATCACACCCACACGCACACTAACTGAGCTAACAAAGATAACTCTAGGGATATAAATACAGAGATTGAAAATAGGTAAGAAACAAAAAACCAAACGGGATATTAAATCAGTTGAAGAAATAGTTTAAGGGCTAGTGGTTACACTGAGGTTAGACCGGAGTTAGGCCAGTTATATTAAAATAATATAATTTAATTGATAATAATAAAACATAGCAACATTAATAATTATTTATAACAAAATATGAGAAAATATAACAATAATTTAATTACAACAAACAACAAAATACAACAATATTAAAAATATTTATCTTTGCAATTTTTAATCACTAAAATTCAAAATATTATATTTGATGTAAAAGTTTTTATTTGGTTATATAAATTTTTTAATGAAAGTAATATAAAAAACATCCTTTACCTCTTCCAGACGTTCTTTTTATTTTTTTTGGGCATATCATGAGAGATAAACAATCAAATCAAACATGAGGCTTTGAAAAACCAAAAAAATAGGGAAAAAAAATTACATTGAGCCTGCAAAATAGAGTCTAATAGGGAATTCAGACCAGTTTTTTATTTTGTTCTTTCAAGGCAGTACATTTCGTCTCTTTCTCCTCTTTTTCCTTTTTCAATTTTTCTATTTCATTTGTTTCTTCTTCCACCGGCTCTCTTCAAGTTCAAACTCTGCACTTTTCCTTCTTCTTTGATGGACGATGGGGTTCAGAAAGCAAAACCAACAAGGACGTGGCTCTTTACCTCCAAGAAATGATCGGCAAGCTCCTCTTTTTTTTTTCCTCTCCGTCTCGTCCTTCTTAACTTCTTTCTCCTCCTCAATTTTGGACGTCCTTCTTCCTTCAGATCTGATATGTTTTTTTTGTAGTTCTTATTTCACCTCTTCTTCCTCTGTTGGGACTTGGGAGGCAATCCAAAAAAAAACCAATAACACAATCTAGCCGCCGGTTACCCGGTTTAAAACCGGTTTTTATTGGTTTAGTCAGATTGTTATTGATTCATTCCATACCCGGTTTAGTAAGCAAATCATATCGGATTTCAGTCTGATTTACTGATTTTCAGGTTAAACCAGCTGGTTCGGTCTGATTTTTTTTTATCTTGAAAATAGGTCATTAGGAATGAGAACACAATGTTGAAGGAAAAATCTGATAATAATAATGATATCATGGTAATTTGGCTGTGTACTAAAACCGTGACTAGTTTACCAAAAATGGTGTACATTAACTTATTGTTAAAAGGAACTGGTTTGTCCGTAATCATCATTAATTATGGTTATATTTCCTCAGTTATAAATATAAAATCTATTTTATAGTATGATTTTACACTACAAAATGGGTTGAGGAGTAATTTAAACACTAAATTAGAGTTGAGTCCATAGCACTAGCAGTAAGCACTAATCAGATATTCTTGAATACATGAGGGCACCTGGTATAATAAACACAATAAGTTAATTGAAAAATTAAAGCCGATCGAATTTCAATTTCCGGTTTCCATATTTGTAAATATATTTATAATGTGATTGAAAATAAGAAATAATCCCATTATCTTCAAACATGGTACATAATTTATTTTAAGCTTTTGTCCTTTTTATAATGCTTCATTTGGAATTTTAGAATGTTTTATAATATATTTTTACATATATTCGTATTTAATGATTTTTTTTTTCTCCGACCCATATTAAATGATTACACAACTAACTTTATTGGCCTCTGTGAATTTGGCGAGTAGATATTACATTTAGTACGGCATTTTGGCACTAGGCTATTTATTTTTAGACCTATTAATTCTTTTAATTTTATAAAAAGGAAAATTTAAAAGGAAAGACTGAAGTGCCGCCACTTTGATTAGCGCAGTCAAGGCATCCTAGCGAATCCAACCCGGATTCCTGACCAGGTTCGCTTATGAATATTCCCAACCCACGTCGCTTTCATTCACCTTGCCTCTCTTCTTTCTAAATTCAGTTTCCTTGTACGGATCCTTGATCAGGATCAATATAGTGCTCATTTAATTGTAGTCTATAATTAAAATATTTAAATATGCTAATAAAATATAAAATTTTTATGAAAACAATGAAAAACTAATGTCCTCAATTATTAGCTGGAATATCAGTTGCAGAATTTTCACATTCTAATACCAAATTCTAAAAGAGTGACGTTCAATACATATAATTGTAGAAATTGATTTAACACTGATCTTTCACAGTTTACTGCTGATTATACAATGTTATTTGCAGCTGATTGTTTTCAAGCACAAGAAATATTTTATGAGAAATGGCAGTTAAGCAACTTCATTTGGTTTATTTAATTATTAAGAGGCCTTGCTTCTTGGGTAAAATTTTAAAATGTTCTGGTTTGAAATCATAATTAAGTTGATACAATGAACTCGAGTGTCATTAATTCCATCATGTTTCTCCTCAACAGGGTGATGATGACGCTTTTATGGAGCCATATTCCGTAAACACAAGGGGGTTAATTGTAATAGCAGTGAAACACACGTGGCATGAGTGGAGAAGGCAGAGGAATGTGGGCGGAGTTTGCATCCACATTCATTCAGATGTCGGGGTATAAATGCTTTTGCCCTTGCCAATGTAATCTGTGTCGGACGCTCTCAATGAGAGAACGCGGGAAGAAGGGCAGGAGCCCCAAACACGACCTTTTCCATGTTATTCACAAGCTTCCTTATGGAGATACTCCTTATGTCAGGGCCAAGCATGCTCAGGTATTTATCTCCATGCTTTCTTTAATTAGGGTTTAATTAGCCACAAACAACAATAAATTTGACTTTTCAGCGCAATCTGATCTCCGCTTATTTGCTTCTCAACGAAACATATATAGTACTCCATCATCCACTCACCCTGCCTTGACTATTACTTTAGCGTTTCTTCATATATACATATATATGCCTTGATAATTCATAATCAGTACATGTGAAGAAGCTAAAGAGGCATAACATGCATGGGTGTGAATGAAGCTGGTGGAGAAGGACGCAGAAGGGGCCATAGCATGGTTCAGGGAGGCAATAAGAGCGGGGGACAGAGTTGGGAGTGCTCTCAAGGACATGGCGGTGGTGATGAAGCAGTTAGACAGAGCCCAGGAAGCCATTGACGCCATCCAATCCTTCAGATCCCTTTGTTCTCCCCGTTCCCAGCACTCACTCGACAATCTCCTCATCGACCTCTACAAGGTATGTATCGATATCTCTCCATCCCTCTCACGCCAATCCCTTCCCTTATTCATCAATCCGTGCATGCCAGAAATGCGGAAGAACAGAGGAGCAGATACGACTGCTCAAGAGAAAATTGAGATTAATATACCAAGGCCAGGCCTTCGACGGCAAGCCCACAAAAACTGCTCGCTCTCACGGCAAGAAATTCCAAGTTTCCATCACGCAAGAAACTGCCCGATTACTGGTACGGTGGCCCTCCCTTAATGAATTAGTACTTTCCATGCATATGTCATATGTTCATCACAGTGAAGCTAATTTACTGGCTGACTGGGAGCAGGGAAACTTGGGGTGGGCCTACATGCAGAAGGGGAACTACGTGATGGCGGAGGCCGTGTTTAAGAAGGCGCAGATGATAGAGGCAGACGGGAACAGGGCCTGCAATTTGGGGCAGTGCCTCATGAGGCAGGGCCGATACGAGGAGGCCCAATGTGTTCTTGAGGAAGTCATCACCGCCGCAGCCGACGGCAAGTCCAGGCAAAGAGCCCACCAACTGATGACGGAATTGAAATCCGCAATATCTGCTGACGCCTTTGTCCAAGGAATTGACCAACTACTTCCTCTTTGGCGGTCCCACGCGTGCACATCCAGAAGGCTTCCCATCTTTGAACAGATCACTCCCCTCACTCTCACGGATCAACTATCCTGCTCATAATACATAAAAATGGTGGCCAATGAGAATAACATATTATTTGTCTTACAGCGTAGGTGTACCGTTTTCTGCACCTATGCTGCATGTTTATACAGTTATACTCCCCGTAAATACCACTCCCTCGCAATAATCAATACATCTCAGTTAAGAATTAATATATTTGATTTCCGTTGGGTTTCATACCTTTTTACCCTTTTCTAATAATTCTTTTTCTTTGCATAACTCATTCACGATGTACCGTTAGTTCTTCCAGTCACTTTGATCTTCTCAACCCAAACTTGTCAAACTCAGAAGTTCAATAAATGAACGAAGAAAGGGTGAACTCGTAACAAAATCTTAAAAGAATTTATGTTTTATTAAATGATCAATAACAAGTATCTGATATTGTAGAATTAACTAAGAAAATATGAAAGGCCTCGAGCAATTCGATAGTGATAGAATTTGTGAATGTGACTGATGAGCTAGAGAGAGCATAGATGGAAGAGCGGGCCACTTCAATTCATTGACTCGTCTTCTACCTTGGCTAGTAAAAGCTCTCTACTTCCCTCAAAGGGTAAGTCTAGTGGGGGGAATTAATTTCTCATACCGTGACAAATCAATATTAAAATTCTTATTCAGAGAAGTATTTATATTTAATACCCGACAGTATTTTGAATACGATTGTTTTCAATAAAAAAATACCTATGCATTAACAAAAAAAAAAAAAGTTCTCTATTGCCTTTGCCTTGCTTTCTCTTCCTCCACCCGCCATCCTGTGGTGGCAGAGCAAATGGAAGAGAGTCAAGACAATTTGATTTACTTTTAAATTAATCCTTAAATTTTAACTAATTGCAATATGCTGCTTTGCCTTGCTTTCTCTTTCTCCACCCACCACCCTGTGGTGGGAGAGCAAATGGAAGAGAGTCAAGACAATTTGATTCACTTCTAAATTAATCCTTAAATTTTAACTAATTACAACTTAGTCCTTAAATTTTAACTTGTTCTAGCTTAGTTCATAAATATTAATTCGATTAGACCTAATAATATGAGTTGAACCCGTAGGTCCAACCGTCAGTAAATGATTCTTTTTAACCCTTACCTTCAAGCTTGCAACCTACAGCCCGCATTTATTTTTTTTCAATTTTTTAATCATTATAATTATATTATTATATATCATATACTATCTAAAAAATTAAAAATATACCTATATAATTTATTTGATATTTCAATCACATGTTTCAAGAAAAATAAAATCTTATTATATTTTTTTGGGACATTGTATAAGAAAAAATATAAAAAAGTAAAAAAAATTAAAAAAAAAGTAAATAAGTATTAGCTAGTTGGCGACCCAACCTACCAACCCACCTTGACTAGTTAGGGTTGGCTTTCTCCTTCAAACAAGCATTTTCAACTCAACCCATATGGGTTCAACCCGCTACAAGCCAACCTGCACGTATTACTAACCCTAAATTCGACGTAAGTTAATTCCTATAATTTTAAGAGTTAAGGAATATCGAACACTCTGAAGTATTTTTTCTAATACATTCAATACTCTAAAATATTTTGTAATGCATATAGTATCTTGAAGTATTTTCTCGAGTACATTTAGTACCCTAAAATATTTTGTGGTACATTAGCATTTTAAAGTATTTTTTAGATCCAGCACCATGAAGTATTTTTTGGTGCATCCAGTATCTCAAAATATTTTTTTTACATGCATCTAGCATCCAAAAATATTTTTTTGTGCATCAGCACTAAGTCAAAAAAATATATTTTAGGATGCTAGACACACCTAAAAAATATTTTGCAGTACTAGATGTACCTCAAAGTACTTTAAAATACTAGATACACATGAGAAAATATTTTGAAACGTTGCTCGACTCTAATTTTAATCATTTAAAATATAGGGACCAAAACTTTAAATAGTTAAGGTGATAGAGATTAATTCATAACCAAGTCAACATCACAAAAAATAATTGGCTAAAATATATATTTGGCCCTTTAATTTTATACAAGGTTTTGATTTGATCCCTTAACTTTAAAAAGTATACTTTTAGTCCTTTAACCCTAAAATTTTTTAAAAAAATGATAACATTGAGATATTAAATGTTAATAAAATATTCTCAAATACTAACATATTAAATTTAATTTTCAAAAAATCCATGATTGTTACAAAAAATTATCATTGAAATCTAATAATTTTAGGGTTAAATGATCAAATATATGCTTTTTAAAGATCAAAGACCAAATTAAAACCTTAAACAAAATTAAAAGACTAAATATATATTTTAGCCAAACTAATTTTTATAAATTTAAGGGTGTTTTAGTGAGAGCATGTAAGGGAAGGCCCTTCCCTCTAAATCCCTCGCGCCAAGCGGATCCTGGAGGAAGGCGCTGCCCCTGCTTCCAGCGTTCCGATGAGTCGGACGGGCCGGACGGTTAAACTTACGCGCGCGCTTGACCAACGCGCCAGCAATTGTGGGGAGGGTAATTCGATAATTTGGCTCAAAAGGCCCCTGTTCTGTGAGAGGGTGCAATCAAAGGTGGACACGTGTCCCCCTAAGGAAAAGAGATACTGGGACAGGAGCCGTTGATTGGTTGTTGATCTGTGGGAATGAAGGGGGACGCCAAGAAGGCCAGGTTCAGAGTTTACGGGATCCCCAAAATCCCATGACATCATTTCTCTTTCCCTGCTCTGTACTCTCCCTTCCTTTTCTCATCTTCAGCGATCACCGTCACCGCTAAGACTTGAACTCGAATTGTTCTATTTTGCATCTCCTCCTCCTCCTGTTTCAGAGAGATTGAGCCACCGGGCGGAGCGAATGGAAGAAAGTGTGTGCGATACCAAGAGCATGGTCTCGAAAGGGAAGAAGGACCATCTTTACCACGTTCTTCATAAGGTTCCTTATGGAGATAGCCCTTATGTCAGAGCCAAGCATGCTCAGGTTCCTTCCCTTTTTAATTCTTCAACATTCTCCTACCACTCTTTCTTCCATAGATCTTCCCCCTCATAATCTTCCTTTACTCCATGCCTTTCCTTCTTCTTCTTCTTCTTCGATGATTGAGTTGTCAGTTGCACTGTACATCCATGGATGAATTAGTATTCAATGATCTGAGATTGTAGTTCGCTCTCTATATGATTTATCCATGGTTAATCCTGCCACCATAAATAAACTTCTTTGTTTATCATGAATTATATGACAATTTAGTTGAATATTATTGACTTTCCTCCTTCCTTCTTTCCTTTTTTACTTCTTCGAAATAAGTGAACTTTTAGCTGAAACTGGTTCCCGTTTTATTCTACTTCTACTTCTTTTCTATTTTAAGGAGGAAGAAACAAACAAACAAAAATGTCATCAACTGGTGGTTAATAAATTCTTCCACCCGATCATTCCCCCTCTCAATTTATACTTCATGTGTTTAAAAAAAGGCGAGAAGTTTGAGTTGAATTTTGTCACATTACTTTTACTTTCTGCTTTGCCGTTTCACAATTGATTAGAAACTAACAAGAAATAAATCACCGAGTGGTTCTTGAATTCTTCCATCCTTATATGTTGAGGCTCATCAATCTAAGTAACGCGCTATTTAGTACTCCTAAGATTTGGTATTGCTGTGAAAAGCAATGGTGTTTTCACTGGATTTTGTTTTCATGAACAACAGAGTTAGTATTATTTAATTTGAGATATCGTAATAACTTGTATAAACAATAATTAACATGACGATATGCGCAGTTGGTGGATAAGGATCCGGAAGGGGCAATAGTATTGTTCTGGGGGGCAATAAATGCCGGAGACAAAGTGGACAGTGCATTGAAGGACATGGCTGTAGTGATGAAACAACTGAATAGAGCCGACGAAGCCATCGAAGCCATCAAGTCTTTTAGAAGCCTTTGTTCCAAACAATCCCAAGAGTCACTTGATAATGTACTCATCGATCTGTACAAGGTACTATACTTCTACTGCTTCAATTTCATTCTATTCTTCTCCCTTTTCGATCATTTTTGTCCTTTTCCAGCGACTGCCACGAGTCGAAGAAAATTTCTGAAAGTGAATTTTGTGTCCAAACAAATTGGCTGATTCAATTAATTATGAGTAGACACCCCCCCAACAGTGATTTAAAAAAAAAAAAAAAAAAGCAGTCCATGCATGTATAGTTAGTGTAAGAAATGGGTCGATGAAAACTCGTTAATATAATGCATCTGTGGGCTTCTCAATTTGAAGCCAGTAGGTATGGAAAGAAATAGGAGGAATTATAATCTAAGTCCTGAGAAATAATTACTAAAAAGTCTTAATAACAATCTCAACAGTTTATAATAATAGTAAGAATGACAACTTCTGATATTTATTTTTCAATTGTTTTATTTGCTTGGGATCTCATTGTAATTCTCCCAAAGAAATATAAGCGTTCCTTCCTAACATCTAGTTTTATATTTTATGGACTCCTGGAAAGGTTGGCGTCGCATATAGTATAATTCATGTCTGGATGGCTTATATTTTAGAGGTAGAGTGATTAAGAATTTCTGAAAGGAGGCAGAATTCCTGAAGTATATATCATTGTATTTCATTGTGAGATTGTTGTTTAATGGTAGAAATGTGGAAAAGTTGACGAGCAAATAGAGTTGTTAAAGAGGAAGCTGAAAATGATATACCAAGGCGAGGCTTTCAATGGTAAACCCACAAAGACAGCACGATCTCATGGCAAGAAGTTCCAAGTTTCCATCAAGCAAGAAACTTCCAGATTACTGGTATTCATTCTTCAATTCCTGCCCTCTAGTCTTCGCCTTTTTTTTTTTTTTTGGGTAAAAGAAAAGTTGATTCATCCTAATTTTTAGGTTCCTCGAGCGTGTTGACATTTTTTTAGTTGGCATCAATGTTACGTATCCAATCAGATTATCAATGTTTAATATAATCTGAGTCCCAGCTCACAAAAATCATCAATCATCGGTACTCCGTCGGTCATTTTTGTAGGAAACAACTACTATTTTCATCTTGTCATTATTTATAGGAAATATTTACAAGATGTTTCAAATTTTTGTCTAATTTTTTATTTTTTCTCATTAATTATTTATTTTAATATTTAATGTATTTATTATCTCATTTGTCCAAACATCATTCATTCATTTCCCTTTTCTCTCTCCTAGACTCTCCCTCATAATAAACATGGGGAAAAAACTTATAATATTTGCATGTTTATTGATCTCCATGATTTAGATAAATACTACCTCTGCTCCTAATTATAAGACCTCGTCTGTCATCTATAATTACTTATTCTTCTAATTAGAACCGGAGATACTATAGAAGGAACGGAAGGGAGTATTAATATAAAATTTATAGGTCAAAACCTGAAATAGTACGGTGGATTTCAAATTTTGTGCAATCACGGATCCATAGTCTAGTTCATGATTAGAAACACATTAATTCATCACGCATGATGGATAAGTTGTGAAAGTTGACACAAATGACGTGGCATGACACAGGGAAATTTGGGCTGGGCCTACATGCAAAAGAAGAACTACATGATGGCGGAGGTTGTATACAGGAAAGCCCAAATGATTGATCCAGATTGCAACAAGGCTTGTAACCTGGGCCTGTGTCTCATGAGACAGGCTCGATATGAAGAAGCTCAAGTGATTCTCGAAGAAGTAATTCTAGGCAATGTTCCCGGGTCAGAAGATGGTAAGTCGAGGAAACGGGCCGAAGATCTATTAGTAGAGTTGAGGTCCAAGCTACCGGGCCCACAGTTGCCAGACCTTTTGGGCCTGGATGATGATTTTATCAAAGGACTGGAGCGGCTTATGAGTGAATGGGGCCCACTTAGATCCAAGAGACTCCCAATTTTTGAGGAGATTTCTTCTTTTAGAGATCAGCTTGCGTGCTGATAATGTCATACTTATACGCTGTGTATAATAGAATGATGACGATGATCTAATGATCAAAAAGCGGAACATAGAGTACGCCATTTTACCAAGGGAGCTTTATTTAATTGTTTAGAGCCTTGCCCATAGATCGATTCGTATATTTAACTTGAGTACGAAAAATTGAGTGGCGAATTAATTAAGCTTTAGTGTGGAGTTGAAACTAAAATTGAAACTCTGGAACTAATAATTAATAATTACTGCAAACTATACAGGCAATGTCTTACAATAATAGAGACCACCATACCAGACGAGTTAAAGGAAAGTATTTAAAAAACTAAAAGTTAAAAATAAGGAAGAGGAAAAAACAGTATGTAGGAAGAAAAAAGACTCATTTCCCACACTTGAAGCCACCGCATACAGAAAAGACGATAACGAAAATGAGGAGAACTATGATGGCAAGAACTATTAATTTTACCTTCATATTCTGGAACCACATCTTTCTCCTAATCTTGGTTCCCTGCTGCCTAAAATCTTGAGCCTGCAAAACCATAGATATTCATTAGCCAAACCAAAATAGATAAAGATTTTAAGGGGGGAAAAAACGAGTAAACAACAAATCGAGATTAAACCAAGCAACCGCATGATTTATATGAATCACATATAATTTCTTTCAAGGACAAAACATGTGGGGCTGGGTAGCAAATTCATAAAGGAGAAACTTGATTTAGGATTAGGCAATTTGAGCTGCATCGCTACTCCGAGCCAAGTTGCAGATATTTTAACTAAAGCCCTGCCAAGGGTGAAGTTTGAAGACTTACTGAGAAGCAAGATGGGAATGCCAAACATCCATTCACCAACTTGATGGGGAGGGTCACGGACTAGGCCTCATATCACATAATTCTGTTATTGTTTCAGATTAGTTAATTATTTTTCCTGGTTTAGTGGGATTGGATTATCAAATAAGGCTTGCTATATAAGTCTATAACTATATATTCTGTAACCTAGATTTCTACTTTGAATAACATAACCAAGGGAAGCTTCGCTGCGCAGCTCACTGGTTTTCTGGCTCATATGCATCTTCAATTGTATTTAAACATCCCTGTGACAACCATCATTGAACTGATAACTGATAAAGCATATAAGCACAAAGGCACGGTGAAAAATCTTGCACACATTTTCATTGTTCTACAGTTCAACATACTTTGGTTTATATTTTCCCTTTATTTAATCTCATTATTAATATATATAATAATGATAAATTTTTTACAACTAAGAATTAGCAACACCAATAGAAATTCAATAATAAATGTAAATAAGAAATCTATTTCTTAATAGATTATCCTCTAGTTCAGAGTTTCACAAAATTGCCGAGTTACTCAATAAGTAACAATAACATACCTGAGAACGAAGGTTTTCAGTTCTGTCTACCAAAAGTTCAATCTTCTCCCCACGGTCGAGAACCTGAACACACAGAATTATAAATGTTACAGCTAACCATAAATTTAATTGAAGGGATTTTATTACAACACTTTCAGCTCGCTAAACATCCACAAAAAGACAATTCTAACTTTTGAGCAAGTTGCCCTTGAAGTTGTAAAGATTATAGGTGCTTTTACCTTCTCAATATTTTCCATCATAACTCCCTTCACTTCAGAAACCTGAGCTTTCACTTTGGCAAGCTTGTCGATCTCCTCCGGATGATCAATGCAGTACTGCATCTGCTCCTTCAACTTGAATCTAAACCCATAAACAAAAAAAAAATTAATAACTATGGATTTCATGAAAGAAATTTACATTTCTATACATTATACGTGAATACCCAAACTCTTTGTTGAGGCTACGAGCAGCAGCTGTTGCAGCTTTTCCTCCAGCATATTTCTTGGAGAATTCCTCCTTGATACGTTCAAGGAAAGCAATCGGAATCTGTCTGCCAACAGACTCAACCGCAACCACACAGTAAGCTACATCAAGCAGTGCCACAGATTAAATTAGTTCCTACAAATTATGAGTGTAATTTCAGTAGAAAAAGTAAAGAACTACCTAAACAATCAAAAGCACCACAATTTTAGTACACGTCAAATTATCAACAAGCAAACAAGAATAGCTTGTTTCAGACTTTCACTGAGATAATTGGATTGAGTAACCAAAAGACAATAAACGAATTTAAATTAGCCCTTAATCATTCTTTTCATAATTAATGAAGTGAATTGACACAAGTGCACAACAATGTATAGCAGAGTTCTCATGTATGAAAAGGGAATATAAAATGCCGAATCGTTGCACACCTTAGACAGATAAGACTTAGTAGACATTTTCGTTTTGTTTGAGAATACTTGACAGCAAACAAAGCCTCTTGAACAGTAAGCATTACAACTCAAAAAACCATTTAACAAAATGACAGTTGGACCAAGCTTAGAGCTCAAACGCATAAAAAACTTCAATGGCAAGAGGAAAAGATTTCCCAATTTCCTGTTTGATAATCATTACACTTGATTTGAAACATTCCAATTCGAATTGGAAGTTTCAACTAAGCATCCGTCAAGGGTATATCTTATTTATTTTCCCATACAACAACTAGGAGTGGTACGATCACATAGAAGACCAAGAAAGTTCACATCCTGAAGAAGACACAAAGTTTAAGACATATTAAGTTTTCTAGCCAACAATGTGAATCTTTTGGCATCCCACTGCACAGAACGTAGCCACATAGAATTTTGCATCACAAAGGTTGGCTGACATTGTGATGTTAATATCTATGATGATAAAGAAATAAGGAGGGAAAAAAAAATCTACCAAGGAGGGAAAACCCCCCATAAGATTAGGTCGCAGTTTTCAAATTTGATTTTTAAAATTTTGGAAGATGATTATCAGTATTATAGAGTTACTCTTTAATGTAAAGATATGCATCAGATTAGGAGTTTTTTTTTTTTTCCTGGTTAATACAAGCTTTAGTCTTTCAAATTTGTTCTTATTTTGGTCTTGGTCCCTCAAATTTTAAACCATAGGTTTTGGTCCCTCAAATTTCTTTTTATTTAAAGCGTTGGTCCCTATAATCAATAAAAATTGGGATCATTTTGCAGTTTGAGGGATTAAAACCTATGATTTAAAACTTGAGGAATCAAAACCAAAATGAGAGCAAATTTCAGTGACAGAGATTATATTAACCCCTTTTTTTTTTGAGAAAATACTGCAATACGTATATGCATAAATATGGTTACCATATCTGTGATTGGTTTCACATCTCGTAAGTATCCTGATTTAGAGTAATGCCAGGTGATCAGGTAAAATGGTTATATATGGGAGAAATTGATGATTTAATCAAATTGCACTATGATACAGCAAATTATCCAATGGATCTCATTACCTTTATGGTTCGATAATGAGTTGTAGTATCTTCAAAATTGTTTTAAGTCTTAGAAAAGGCATCCATATTCAGATACTCATGCACATTATCCCACACGCTTCAAGGGTAAAAACATTTTAAACACCATGTCAAGAACAAACGTACAAGAGGCTCATCACCAATGTATATAAACCAACAATTTAAATCATGTAATTTATGATTTTAATTTTATATTGATAAGAAAATAGAACAAAGCAATACAATACAAATCTTCACTTTTGACAAATGCCAATTTTGAATCAGTTATCACTTGCAGCATTATCAGAAGAAGAAGTATAAACGTAATGATTTAATGCCACACGTAAAATATAACGATCAGAAGTATAATAATTCGCAAACCAGAATTCAGTTACAGATCATATCTGAGAAACATCAACTTTGAACTTGTACTCCGCTATGTAACACAGCATCACATAAAATTATACCTCTTCCATACAAGAGAAAATTGAAATAAACATGGAACCTAAAGTAATTAAGATGATTATACGATTACGCCAAGCTCATAAAAACCTTTACACTTTCAGGCCACTGAGATTTTCAACTTGAGAAATTCGTGATTGAAGCGCATGTGCAATATATAGGTTGAATCACCTCCTTATAATTCCATCAACCAAACTAACAACTCAATGCTCAGTTGAATTTATTGCTTCTTCGCCTTTTATCCATGCTGGCGGTGAAAACAAATAAGTGCATACAACTCAAGACAACATCAACAATGGGAGACCAATGATCATTAACGAAATTCAATGGCATCAACTGGATCATTGAAACATCTAAACCCAATTAAAATCAGAACCAATGTCGCGCATGTAATAAATTATATTCCCATCAAGAAATGAACAGAAGAAAAAAAAACGAATTTTATAAACACCGTAATGGGAAATCAAAAAGGAAAAAGAAAAGCTGAAGATCAGCAAAAGACAGAGAAAAGAAGACAAAGTGAGAATTACTGAATCCATTATCGACAAGGTAGTTGAATGTGTGCCCGTCGCAGTTGTAGGTGAATTTGTTGCTGGACGGGGGGAGTTTCTGCAGGCACTGAGACGCAATGCCGGTGAAGTTACCGGAGAACTCAGTGTACTCGGCAAGGATCACGGTGCCGCGCGCCACGAAGCTGTAGATCAACGATTGCTGTCCCATTGGAACCACAATCGTAAGCCAAACTCAGCGAAATTTGTTGAAGAAAGAAGGAAATGAATTGAAACTTAAAGAGGAATGCTTTCTTGTTTTAGAGAAAGAAAGTGAGGAGGAAAGAGAACAGAACAAGGGGAGGGAAGAAAGGAGGTCGTTTTCGCCATGGCGTACAAAGAAAAGCGAGAATTTAATTTGAGTTTATAAAATCAACGGAAATACTCCGCCGTGCCGTACTGTTAGCTTTTTTTTTTTTTAATTCAATAATTTGATCTTGGGAATAATTTTAAACGAACATCGGAGTACGGGAGCTCGGAGAAAAATCACATTTCAGAAGAGTAACGGCGTTGCCCAGATTTTTTCCCACGCCACCGGCCAGCATATTTATATTTGCCGGAATTGTTGTTCGTTCTGTCTTTTAAACTAAGAACTAAATTTAATATGGCCAAATATTTTTAATAAGAATGCAGTCTGATATTCGTCCTCTTTATCGTTGAATTTTTAGCATATACTACCTCCGGTTCTAATTATAAGGCCTAATTGACTAATTTGAGGAGATTAAGGAAGTAAGTTAAGTTAGTTATTTGTAACAAATAAATGTTGTCATTTCTAAAATATCCTTGCTAATTAAGTGTGTTGGTTAGAACTATCATTATTAGAAGGACTATCTTGGAAAAAAATGCATAAATATGAGAGACAAAATGGATTGGGGTCTTATAATTAGAACCAAACTAAAAGTCAAACGGGATCTTATATTAAAGACCAGAGGTAGTAAAAGCTTTGCCACAACAAAAGAACTATTGCAGGGGCCTTCTATGGGGCATGAGGCATGTGAAGACTTGTCTTTAGACTTGTCCAGACACAAGATCATTTCGAGACCGGATAACATCTATAACATGGTAATGAGGATTTATAAGATGGAGAGTGTGAGAGGTAATTATTAGACTTCATGCAATCATCACTATGATTGCGTCATTGAAAAAAGCCCAGCCAAACACACACATTTTGATAATTAAGCCTGGATCATCAGTGTAAAATATAATTCAACTATGTAACTTGTCACTTGCCTTTAAAAAGGAAAAACCGTGAAGAATTTAATATTGCTGAATATGGAGGTTATCGACAGCACACTCCTTGCTTGGAATGTCTAAAACACAAGCAAATAGTGAGTTTGTCGAAAAGGTGTATTCCAACTTTAGGTGCGCTTAAGTAGGGCAGTTTTGTCTTCTTATCCATCTGTGTTAAACAAGAAATAGTTATCTCAATGCTGTGATGGAAGGAATGGAAGAATATAAACTTGAGAGGAATGGACGCCTCGCATCCCGCTTCATTGAGGATTATTTGAATAGGAAGCACTGTTGTTGCATTGGAACTCTTCTCCAAGAGGTGAGGTGGAATTGGAATATTGGATGTTGATGTATGGGATTTTGAATGCTTCTTACAACTCTTAGCGCATCCTCTTACACTTTGATTCTTACTTACCACAAAAAAAAAAAAATAATAATATAAAAATGATGGTGGTCAATCTTTAAGAAAAAAAATTATGTTAAAAGAGACAAAAATGTTAATAATTTCTGTATAAAGAACTTAAATATGCATCAAATTAAAATTACTCTCACACTTTTACTCTCCCATATTTTAATAAAACTATTAAACATGCAATCAAATTGGCATATTCACAAGCCAATAAAATATGCATGAAATTAAAATAATAATATTTCTTTTAAAAAAAAATTCTTACAATAGCGAAAAGAAATTTCTAAACGATTTGTTTCGTAATGGGGCATCTAATTTTCTCCCACAATGGCCAGTGCGGGTTGCCCAAACGTTTAATTAAAGCTTGAACCCTTTCTTTTTTTTTTTTCAAGTGGGAGTTCAAATTCCTGAGATAATTAAAAATCTAGAGTTGATAGGCATTGAGATCCTTTTTCATTTAAAATGTGAGTTAACAGAATTGAGAGATTATATGCATGATGTATAAAGGTAATACACATCTAAATTGATGGGATTAAAAAGTATAGATTTAAGAAGTTTTGTTCTATTTACAGAGTTATGTTTTAGAATATGTAGAGGGTATATTAGGCAATCAGCTTTTTCGCCTTTCAATATAATTTTAAATTTATGATCCTTCAAAATAAATATCGATTCTTATAGTTTTTTTAGAATGACTTCCCCCCTAAAATATATATATATATATATATATATATTTCACTCCGACTTTCATGAATTCTCTATCGTTTTCCAGGAGCAACGGAAGAACATGTTGTCAGATTACTTTCAGAAGAATATTATTCGATCAGCCTCAGGTCAACAGATGTGTCAAAATTTCCCAACGAGACATCGGATGTCGGGGGGGCTTAAATTTGGATGGTTTCAAGAGAGAAAAACCACGACATTATAAATTCTGGAACAAATTGACCCTTCAATATGTATAGAATTCTACAAATGAAACAATCAGTCTTCAAAAATGCAAAGCGGCCAGTGTGCAAAGCCATGCACGTAACTCCTACACATTCATTTCCCACCAAGGCATTTTCTCTACACAAGGCTTTAGAATATTAAATGAACAAATCTATAATGTTCGTATCAAGCAGATATATAGAATTACAGAAGCCCCACAGTGATAATCCTGACTGAGAAGACTCATTTACCACAATTGAAACCATGGCACACCGAAAGAACAATTATGAGAATCAAGGCAATTATAATACCCAAAACTATGAGCTTTATCTTCATGTTCTGCAACCACATCTTTCTCCTCATCTGGGTTCCCTGCGTCCTGAAATCTTGTGCCTGCAGACCCATGACAGTTCAAATGTCAAATAGTCAATTACAATCCATAAAAGCTTCAAACCAAACACGTCTGTACACAGGATAGGAGGCGTTGCAAGTTTAACTTCCTATGCCTTCACAGAAAAGAAATATATGCACATTCCAATTGAGTACCCTCGATGGAAAAGGAAAATTGGCCCAATATTCAAGTTGGAAACTAATCTAGTTTTAGATCAAGTTTCCAAAATAACTCATTTCATGAATGAGGAAATATTTTGGACTTCCATTTGAGAAGGACTTGCTTAGTACACAAATAATATTTAAAAAAAAAATTGATTTTGTAGGTAGTAGAGTATCTCTTGTATCATTAAATAAAATAAAAAATAATAATAGTTATCGTTGAATAATAGCAATTCTTGCTTCTATATTGCATATCTTGATTTTTAAATAAGGAAAAAGGGCTCCGTTTCTTGTATGCTAGCCAAATATCTGGGATACACTCACCTTGTATTTAGTTATTTTGTAATTACTCATCTTTTAAAATCTAATTTGCACGTGCAGGTGAAAACAAGCCTTTAAATGAAGGAGCGTAAAGATACAATAGAGATAACGACTTGCTGTTTTTCACAGGACATAGCATAAAATCAACCAGAAAATATATACATAAAATGGACAGCATAATATGATCTTTTTAGGTTTTTCTTAGCTTGTTTTACCATAACTTTTCTTTTTAGGTTTATACATGAACCATAATAGGATCTTAATACCTGAGAGCGAAGATTCTCAGTTTTATCCACCAAAACCTCAATCTTCTCTCCACGATCGAGAACCTGCATATAAGACATTACAATACACATACAAAGCCACATATTAGACAATCAGATAATCTTAAGAACGCTCCCCAGCAGACGGGAAGTGAATACTCTATCCACTACCCCGACTATTGTATCTGAATCTGGCCAAAGAAAACCTGAGGAAATCCCAAATATAACAATTTTCAAGAGGAGATACTCCATCTACCCTAAAAGAAGACATATTGGCAGCATCTAAGTGACATACCTTCTCAATATTTTCCATCATGACTTCTTTAACTTCAGAAACCTGAGCTTTCACTTTTGCAAGTTTGCTAACCTCCTCCGGATGATCCACACAGTACTGCATGTGCTCCCTCAACTTGGGTCTACACCATGAACAACATATGGTCTTCATATTGATTCTATAGTCAACAGAAAGGAATGTCTGTTTTATGTATAGTTAAGTAAACGTAAGTACCCGAATTCTCTGTTAAGGCTTTTAGCAGCAGCTGTAGCAGCCTTTCCTCCACCATATCTCTTGGCAAAATCCTCCTTAACGCGTTCAAGGAAGGCCAATGGAATCTGACGACCAACAGACTCCACTGCCACTACACAGTAAGCTACAAAGTAATAGATCAAGTTAGTCTGACTAATAATAGGCCTTTTTCAAGAACTATAGAACACCAATCAGCATCTTTAAAAACCACAGAGCATGACATATGGTACTTAGTTCAGAAAAATTATTCTTGATGCTTTATATTACACCTACATCTTCTTGAAAGCGCGTATGAATAGTACTTTTCACATCCTATCAACTTTGAGCTTACCAGTAAATAAAATTAAGGTGACAGAATGGGGGGTAGAAGCGGGAAACAATATAATGTTACTATCAAATTCTTCCGTGAAACTTAATATCCATGAACATCTCTGCTGATAATCTATATTCTATAGCAAAGTCAGGCTAGGCGCATTAGACTTCTAAATCTCAATCTCATGTTGCTCATTATTACGAGATCAAAATTCCATAATCAGTTCACAATCTCCAATGGCCGGATCAAGTTGTTAGAAAGCCATCAAGACCAATCCTCCCTTTGATCATCCCAAGTACAGCAGAAGATAACTGGATTTAATTGAAATACCACCATATTACAGTATTGTCGAAGGCTTTAGCAAGAAACTACACCGGCACGCACTTAACCGCATTTTTTTATATGCATGATTGTTTATCTACAAACTTAAATCTATTGGACTCATCTCACCCAAGATCAATAATTTCAACCGCAAAGTTTATTCCTAGTATTTTCACCAATTTGAACAATACCGCCGCACTGAATGTACAGAACAGATCCATTACATTGATGCACCTTTATATTTCGTTCTCAAAAACTTCAGCTCCGAGGCTCAACCCTGGAAGACCACTTCCATTGTAATAGAAAAATTTCTTTAAACAAATAAGACAAGAAGCCAGCTTCATCATCGAAATCCAACGTACGGGAAAAAACTTAAAAAAGGGCCTAACTAACTAAATCAAGCAACGGGTGGTAGTCAGAAAACACCGACAAGACGCGGATCAGGGAGAGGAAGCAAACAAAAAGATCAAGATCACAAAAAGGACGAAATAGAAATTACTGAATCCATTATCGGCGAGGTAGTTGAAGGTGTGACCGTCGCAGTTGTAGGTGAATTTGTTGTTGGAGGCAGGGAGCTTCTGGAGGCACTGCAAGGCTATGTTGGTGAAGTTGCCAGAGAAGTCGGTGTACTCAGCCAGGATCACCGTGCCTCGCGCCACAAAGCTGTAGATCAACGACTGCTGACCCATAAGAACACAAATCTCGCCACAGATTCAGAAAGAAATCGAAGGGTTTCGTAACTTTCGTTGCAGAGAGAAGATTTCAAAACGAAGACACAGCGATCAAGAGAGGGGAGGAGAAGGTTGACAACTACGGGGATCAAATGGGGAACCGAGGGAGAGAAGCGTGTATTTTGATTCGAAGTAGATATTAATGCCCTCGAAGGTGGTGCATTATGACGAAAATGCCACGCTGTAGTGTGATCTTTTCAAATTTGAAAATTCGTTGACGAGGTCAGAGTCTCAGAGAGCAGTCTCCTTTCTAGAACGGCAAAGCAATAAATCCGCTCACCGCAAACAATGAGTGAGAACTCGGGTTGGGGCCAACAAGGGCTCAGCTGTGCTTTCACTGCCATACAAAATATACAAGAGGTAATAAAAATAACTCTTAACTCCACTATTAAATAAAAATAATACCTTCACTTCTTAATATAAAATTTTATTTGATTTTTATTTTGATTTTAATTATAAAATCCAATCCATTCTGTTTTTCATATTTATTCATTTTTTCTCAAAATAGTCCTTTTAATAATAACGAGTCCAACTAATAAACTTGATTAGCAAGAATATTTTAGAAAAAACAACACATATTTATTATAAATGACTAACTTAAATTATTTTTTTAATCTATTCAAATTAGTCAATTAGCTCTTATATTTATAACCAGAGGTAATAGGTAATTAAGATTTAATATTTTAAAATTATTATTATACATACATAAATAAAAGAGAGGAAGTGAACAAACATTTTTTGAAATATTTAAACGCGAATCATTCATTTTCTTGACAATGGAAACAAGATTTTAAGAAGAAAAACGAAAGAGAGGGATTCTCAGAAAATTTGGACACAGTTATTACTAGCCTTAAAGTATTTTAGAGGAATAACTTTATATAGATATTTATAAGTCAAAAAAATGTTAACCAATCCTCTGTGATAATATTAAAGAAAAATAACAAAAAATGAAGCTGAAAATTATTAAATTCCAAATCAAGTTTGATAATAACACTTTATTTAGTATTGACAATATTAAATTTGTAAATGACAACAAATTTTTGTTGACATTTCTTATTTGGTATTTAGTAATTTCCAACTAATTTTTTTTTGTCATTTTTCCTGATATCAATAGTTGAGTAAAAAAAAAATTATCACTATGTACTAACGATGAACTAGCACTATTATTAAATGTTATATACCTCTGTATTGTTAGAGGTTATATTAACCCCACATTTCATTCAAAAAAGAAATAATCCCAGAAAAATATCTTTAAATTTTGAATTTTCAAATCAGTCATTTTATCATGCTTTAATAACAATTAATAATATTTGAAAAGTAAATAATAATACATTTTACGAGTCATTCTTGATTTGGGATTTTAAAATTTTAGAAGTATTTTTTAATTTTCTCTTAAAAAAGCATTAATTAAAATTATCTGTTAGTAAAATAACAATAACAATTGATTTTATTATATATGTTGATGATTGATTGATTACGTAATTCATATGCAATGGCACAAGATACTCTTTAACATGATTCATTCTATCATTACGTCACTTCTAATTCTATCGACAAAAATCTTAAATAATAAAAAGTGTTTGAATATTAAATTCTGTATACGAAAATTTATTAAACAAAATTTTCATGCGTACTTTTCTTATGATAATTTGGAACAATTCTACGCGCACACGCAAATGAAATAGCAACTGCTATGAAATTTCCAAATTTTAGTCTTACTAGAAATTGGGTGAATATCAAACATTGCAAACAAAAGATATTATTGGTTTTGTCCGAGCAGGAATATCTGTATTTAAATGTATGTTTTCTCTCTTCTAAAAGTATTACTCTTCCGGTCTTAAAGCAGGAATTAGTCAAGAAAATGATGATGAATCGAAATGTAACTACTTAATCCATATTATATATATATTAATTATATATATCAGTTTTTCTTAAACCAATTTATTTAACTTTTAAATTGATATATAATCCAATATTATATAAAGATATTTTGGGGAGATAATGTCATATTACAATTAAGTAATTTATTTAGCTTAATTTATCAAGCTTAGTTTAGTAGCTTTTACATTAAATGAACAAATGAGTTTTTTTTTTTTTACCACCATAGCATTTTAAGTCCGAAATTCCATTTCAAAATGATTTATGTTATAAAACTAAAAAAATAGTAGAAAAGAAAAAAGAGTCAACAAGAGAGTATTTCTCTTTCTATTCAAGGGTCCTGAATACATTATACATGCCTTCTATTTATAAACATAATTTACAATTTTAACAAAATCTATAGATTACATGATGATAGAAGATAATTGTGAGATCATGTAAATAAGATATGATATTGGAGATAATAGAAGAGATATGGATATCTACACAGATATTATTACATTCATAACACTCCTTGTTGGATGTCCATTGGATGACTGTGCATCATTAAAAAATTCAACTGGGAAAAACCCAATGGGACAAAAATTTAGTAGAAGAAAAGGAGTACAACATTTATTAATACACTATACAGTGTCACCTTATTAAAAACCTTGCTAGAAAAACTCAATGGGACAAAATCATAAAAAGAGGAAAAAAAGTACAGTGTGCATCAACTCCCCTTCTTAGCAATATCAGTTGAAATTTTCAAGCCTATAAATTCTAATATAATGAACAAGCATTCCAAATATTAAATTTAAATAAATACGACCAATATTAATTTTTACAATCTTTTGAAGATCATGAGACAAATAGTTTATTTGTGGTTTAACAACATGTGAACTATATTGTGATCTCTCAACATGAGGATCACACAAAAATCCTTCATTTGCATAGCCAATAAAATTAGTCCTGAGTATATTTATATAAAAAAAATATCACCCCTATATTACCCTTAAAATAACAAAAAATGCGCTTAACTTCATTCCAAGCCTATATGATGCTAATTAACAAATGATATATCCAGTTGTATGTGCATGATTAGCTAAATATATGAGTGCTTTTGGACTAAGTATTTTTTATCACCTTCTCTAAATCTAAATGAATCTTTAATCCACGTTTAAAGATCTTGCAACTACCATAGCACATGATGGATGTGACTTATCCATACAAAAGTGCTGTAAGACTTTTCTCGTATGAGTTTCTTAATCCATACTAAGCCAAAAAATGGGAGTGGGACTTACAAGTGACCTAGGCAATTACTTGGGAATTCCTCTGATCCATGAAAGGGTGTCCTATATCAATTTTGCTCCCCTTCTAGAGAAGACACAAGAAAGACTCTCAGGATGGAAATGTAATTGTTTTAATTTTATAGGAAGAATAGTTCTTGTTAGAATAGTCCTATCTACTCTTCTTTCTTACTACATTTAGACTAGATTGCTCCCTAAAAAGCTCCTGAGACAGTTGGAACAGAAAAGTAGAAGCTTTTTATGGGAAGAAAATGAAGACGAAGGAAAAATGCACCTTATATCTTATATCTTGGGATCAAATTCTTCAAGATAAAAAAGTAGGAGGTTAGGGCATAAAGAATTTGCAAAAATAGAATGAAGCCTATATCATGAAGCTTTGTTAGAATCTACTCACTAAGAAGGAGGTACTATGGGTCAAGGTCCTAAGATCAAAGTACATGTGTGGTAGTCCTAATATGCCCGAAGTGGAAAATCATCACTACTCTTCTCTTACTTAGAGGGGAATTTGTGAAATGTGGCAAAAGTTCAAGAATGGAGTAGGGAGGAAAATAGGTAATAGGCTGTCTACCTCTTTTTAGTTTGATAATTGGTCTAAAATATACACTTTCTTAATTGATCTCATCCTTGTTCTTAAAATGATGATTGATAGAGAGGAGCGAGTGATTGGTTATGTGGCAAATAGGGGAGATTGGGACAGACAGAAACTTCTTCTATGGTTCCATCCTCATATTGTGGATTGAATTTCTTGTGCACACTCACTTGGTGAGGAGAGAGGAGAGGATGAATTCTTATAGAAACTGTTCACTAACGGTATCTTTACTATTAAATCTGCATACTCTTTCATTTTTGTAGGTACCAAACCTCCGATGGAGGGCATTTAGAAACATCTTTGGAGATAGAGAATCCCAGAAAAGATTAAATCTCTTATGTGGCTATTCTGCTGTGACAGGATCCACATGATGCAATTAAGAGTGGACAGGGAGTTCAGCAAGAGGCAAGTTGCCCTTTTGGATGCAACCAGGCAGAAATTGTGTGCACCTTCTTCATAGGTGTGTCAATGCTAAAGACATATGGAAATTAGTAATCAAGGCCTCGATGTGGAACGCTTTTGTGTCCAAACATGACACGAAGTGGGTTACTTGGAATCTCACCAATGAAGCATGGAATGACTAGACTAAGAAGACCCCTTGGGCTACTCTTTTTGGTTACATCTGTTAGGACATATGGGTGGTTAGATGTAATTGCCTTTTCAACACACCTAGCATAGATGATCCTCGTAACGGGTTTGCTAGCTTTTTCATAGTGTGTCTAGATCAAAATCTATTAAAACACTACAGGTTTTACAATTTCTATGAAACAAATGAGGGACAAAGCAGTGGCCATGCAGGTGGGAAGCGGTGAAGCTTGCAGTGGATGGTTCTGTTTTACAAGATGGAAGAAGCTGTTGCAATGGAGTAATGCAGGACAACGTAGATAATTGGATTATTGGTTTCAACTGTAAAGTCACAAATGTGCCCCCTACAATTGCGAAGATGATTGGGATGATTCACGACCTTAACATGTACTGGAGTAGGAATTTCAAGGAAGTCTCACTTTACTCTGACAGCTTCGAGGCTATCAACCTAATCACCAGGAGCTAGGATGGCCAACACCCTTTCAAGGATATTATTGATGATGCTAGATTAATTTTTAACAGAGATTGGAAGATTAATATTTATCATATGTATAGGGATGAAAACCACTTAGCTGCCTACTTAGCTAAACTTTTATATAGTCTTGATAGCTTCTTTTGGATCCTTGACCAACCTCCTCCTCCTTACGAGAGGCGGAGGGTAATAAAGAGTTTAGGTTGTTATTGTTTTCTTTTGTTCTTTTGTTTGTTTAAAGTTACATCCAGTTTTTTTTATCATTCAAAAAGAACTTAAGGAACCAAAATCAAAATGAGGACAAACTTAAAAGATCAAAGATTATATTAACCTTTTATTTATGTAATTTCATTAGGGTTAAAAGCATTTTTATCCCTCAACCATTTCGTTTGGAAAACCAAAAAATCTTAACATTGACCATTAAATTTAACGGACATTAAAATACATACTTCTCAGATGTCAGAATCATTGCAATGTCGTGACTAAAGAACACTAATGTTGCCCACTTTTTATTATTCATTATTTATTATTTTCATTACCATCTCCTGAACACCTTCCCAAGATGGTCCTTTCGCCGTTTTTGCAAGGCACTTAATCATCTGAAGTTCATTTTGATAATATAAAAATTTAGAGATGCTAGGTATCCAAAAAAATTTTAGGTGTAAATTTACCTTAAAAGTTTAAAATCATAGCAATAATACCCCTTACTGTTAAAAATATTAACAATAAGAGGCAATATTGCGAGGGTTTTAAATTTTTAGGATAAATTTGAGTCGAAAAAATTGTTGGAGTGGTCAACGATCATGAGTGAAAACTTCCATAATAAATTTGCATATTATCCCAAAATTCAGGAAATACCAACTAATTCTTGTCTTCCATGGACCAATATATGCCTGGGGATATTGACCTAAACATTAGGAGATTATAACCCGATGATTAGATTAGCTGGTTGGGACTGTTCTAGCTTAACCATGAGTTTTGAGTTTGAGAGTGGGAATGTAGCATCTTAGGGGCTAGGGGGCTAGGGGCACCAATCTTAATGATTCTGTTATGCCTCGATTCAGATTAGCCTAAGCCCGTTGTTATGCTTGAGAGATAGCCTGGTTCAGGATCCTGGGTGCTTACGCCAAAAAAAAAAACACTAGGAAAAACATTATAGGAAAAACTACCTCCAAGGATTGTAAGCAATTACGAAGAAAGATTTAGTAATGACCTTATTTTTTTAAAGTGTCAAAGAATTATTTATTAGCATTAAATCTTTAAATCACATTTTTTAAAAAAAAACTTGTAATGCTTAAAAATAATTTTCTTAATCTTTTTCATAAATGATGCGCAAATACAAGAAATTCATTTTTATCAAAAACATTTCATCTAATCAACTGAAACTTTAGCCCTTTGTATTTGGCCAAATCTGTATACATATCATTTCATACTCAAGAAACTATCTGCAAAGTAACAAGGGCAACAAAATACACTTGAACATGAGTACAGCAGCCCAACAGCTTCAAAAAACTAAAAACTAGAAAGCAGTAAATAGTGTCCAAAAAAGAAACAGAAACTCAAGAGCATCGACTCCCAGAACTTTATGCCTTCGTTTGGTTGGGTACTTTTTCTGAAGAAAAAGGAGAAGAACAATTCTTTTGACTTCTCCCATTGTTAGGATAAGGAAAATGGAGGGCAACACTCCTCCCCTCCGCTCCCCTCCCCTCCGGATTGGAGAGTTTTGGAAATGGGAGGGAGGGTATATTTTAACTATCTCCCCTCTTTCCCTTCATGAATCAACTTCATTAAATATTTCTCCTCCCTTCTCTTCCTCTCAAACGAAATATGGGATAATTAAAATATCTTCCGTTTCCTTCCTTTTGACGAATCAAACGGGAAAAAGATCCAACTCCCTAACACGTGGATCCATGCATGTGCACCAATAATGGTGGAGACTCAAGTTGTAAATTGTGAGGCAATAAAAACCGATCACAAACTCTTCTTTACCAGCAGGATCATGAACTTTTAAAACTATAAGAGCTTATTAATTTAAAAATCTTTGGAACTACAAGGATTAACTCACTAACGAAAGAAATAACATATAAAACTTGTCATCTTGATAACTTAATTACACTGCAGAGGCATATCCTCTATATAGCATAGTTTCAGTATCTCGTACATTCATGTATGAAAAATCAGTCATCAGTTGAAGAATTCAAAGCAGGTCGCTCCTCTCCCTCAGGATCATTAGTTGTTTCATCCGGAGGGCTAGGCTGGACAGAAGCAACGGTTTCCGTGGCAGAATATGAAGGTCTGGTAGCAGCATAGTCTGCGACTTCTCTGTCCGCTGAAGACTCGGAAATCAGCCCTTGTGACTCCATGGCTTCTCGTGCTGCCTTTTCCTTTGCTTTTTTGGCTCTTTCCAACACTTCATCCTGCACATACATGTCTTTTCCCAAATTTACATCTTCAAAGGCGATTGCATGAAAGTACAAGGATTGACTTCAAAATCATAAACTTTACACACAAAGACCTACGTTGAAGTTTCAACCTCAGAATTTCTTTGGTTAAAAAAAAAAAAATTAAGAATTTCTGATCCTCAAATCATTGTATAATAAAATGTAAGAACTACTAGAATTACTTTCAAAACCTGAGGATCAAAACGGATTTTTGTCTAAAATTTTGACTCGCTATATTTTGGATATCAGACTTCATGATGTGAAAATTATACAATTGATAGAAAGAATTTTAGACCAACAATTCTATACGATAGTGATTGTTAGGCTTTAAAGGGACAATATGAACATAAAGTGAGGGTAGCCAAAATAAGGATAATAAGGTGGATGCTTAGTCATACCAAAAAAAAAAAAGAGAGAGAGAGAGAGTAAGATTCTAATGAATATATACACAGAAAAGTTGGAGGGGCTCCTATTGAAGAAAAAAATGGGAGAAAATCATTTGAGAGGATTTGATCACATTCAAAGAAGGCCTTTGATTGCACTCTTGAGGAGTGTTGATCAATCAGTTTGGAGTTTTCTGAAAAGGAGTAAAAGAAGGCCAAAGAAAATACTTAATGAAGTTATTGAGCAAGATCTTTCGATTAAGAATCTATCTAAAGATTTGGTTATTGACAAAGCTTAGTGGCGTTGTGTGATCCATGTAGCTAACCCTACCTAGTGAGATAAGGTTTTGTTGCTATTGCTGATAGAAAGAATTTCCAATCAAGAGGTATCCTGTGTTCTGCTCATTCCATAATTAGATATAATCCAGGCAGGCACTGGCATAGGGAGGCTATTTAACAAGTGTTCTGGATCAGCAGTTAAACTTTATCAAGCACTGTGCTTACACAAAACCGTGTTGGCTCCCCAAAAATATAAACTCCAAGCCCAAATGTCTAGAGGCCTATTTCTTTGAAACCAAACCAACACGAGAATTCCTAAAGACAATAGGTACCCTGAAATAGTAAAAATACTCTCATACAGCATTTCCTAGTTGTTCTAAATGACACCATTCTCTCACATCCTCATTGAGGTACTAAATCCAAGTGACGTAGAAGAGGAAGGGACAAAAAGGAAAAAAAATCACTAAATTCTCAAAATTCAAAGTCAATATGACAAATCAATGATCAAGGGTCATCTCTACCGGTGATTAGAGGCCCATGATTAGGTCACCAAACCAAAATAAGAATTTCTAATGAGAATAGATACAGACTATCATAAAGATATTAAATATCCTTTCCTATTGCATATCTCCTTCATCTATGACACACCATTCTCTTGCATATCAATTATTTACCATTCTCTTACTCATCCTCTCCTCCTTTACGTGCTATATTTGTTGACTATTCATTAACAAATGGAACTTTCAAATTTGGACAGCTGGAATTATTTTTGTGGTCTAATGTTCATGGGAACTAAAATACTGAATACTTACGAACTCCAGTTATTAGAATCACGCATTTTACATCTAATTCAGTGATAGACAAGGATGCACCATATTCTGCAATGCAGTTTGCAGCTCATGGCGTATTTTCTGGATGCCCAAACAGTTGCATTGCAAAACTGTCAAAATTTAAGGGCCTGTTTGTTTCTGTCTTTTGTTTTTTGTTCTCAAAACAATTTTATAATTTTTTTTAAAATAAGTTTTGGAAACAAAAAACAAAAAAAATTCTGTTTGGATAATTGTTCTGAAAAATTACATTTGAAAATAAACATACTAAATCAGAGGGTGAAGCTTTGATGAGCACTCAAGTTCTCACATGGAAAAAAAAAAAAGTTATGAAGCAGAGAAAAAAGGGTTTCCCAATTTTCCCAAACAAAAAATAAAGATGCAAAAACAAAAATAACGAAAGAAAAAAAATTATTTTGGTTTTTTAGTTTTTAAAAACAGATTTTTTTTTTGGGGTTTTTAAACACATGTAGCTAAAAACAATTTACCAAACAAATTTTTTTAAACTTTTTTTAAAAACAAAACTGTTTTCAAAACAAGAAAACAAACAAGGCCTAAATCTTTGAACAGTTTCTATTTTTCCAATTATTAAAATCAGCATAAGAGACATGATATTATTTGATCTGTCCTGAAGCAAAGAGATATGGGACAGGGGGTGGTTCTACGTAGAATGGTGTTTGAAATTTGACATTGACAAGGAATGCAGTAAATTGTAATTCTAGCTTAAACTGCCCTTACTTGGAAATCTTGAACTTGCTTTCTTTGTTCAGCTTGCGCTCTACCGACAGTACTTAAAAACTCACCAACTGTGGACTCAATACGCTCATTTACAGCTTCAGCTAGTGCCTTTCCCAAGAAAAATGCATCCAGAATGCTCCTGCTGTCACTGTCGCCTGCGTGATTCATTATCTTATGCATTGAAACTCATTACCTTATGCATTTAAACCAATATATACAACTGTACAAACCAAGTCTTCAATTCATTTCAGTCAAACACTCAGTGAACTTCCTAGGAAACATGGATGTGAAATAGACAGATTGTGCAACATTCCTAAGCTACCTCTTTGAACCTTGGGTAACCATGAAGCCTTAAGATAGTATTGTAAAGTCTTGAGGCTCTCCTACCTAACATTCTAGCCTCCTCCTGGCTCAAGTCATAACAAATGAATCTTTCATTACACTAGGAGCCAGCTGACATAGGAAAGGGTTACTTGATACCAAAATGGTCAAAATTGAACGGCACCCCCAGCACTCACCTGGGAGAGGGGGTGCAGGGACCACCAGAGTGAATGCCATTCTTTGGAAAACGGCTACCTGGAGCACCAAAGTGAAAGCCATTCAAAGTAGGCTGCCACCGATCCATTTAGAAGTAAGATGGCACTAAAACTTTGAGCTGCCATAGACCCATTTACAAGCGCATGTCCTTTTCTGCCAAGTGGCAACATCACCAGTTGATATAATGAATCCAAGGTCTAAGAATAGATGCTCTTAAAATTTGTCAAAAATCCATAACATCCAAATCCCACTAGACCCTTCAGTAAAATAGAAAAAAAAATGAGGCAGGTTTGACTGTCCATACTCATTTCTCATGTAAATGCAGAAAACGAGACAACGTTCAGGATGAAAATTTCAATCAATTGCAGTTTATTATACTTTAAAAATAGAGTTCACAGGCATGAGTTGTGATTACGACACTCGTATCAAATACAGTAACTTAGGGTACAATGGTACATCGGTGCTTTAAGGCCAAAACCCATCAATGACACATCCTAAAGCTTCATTCGACAAACCCTCTTTCAAGCATCATCACACAGGTAAACTAACCAGCAATAGTATAAAAAGCGTGCCGGCCTTATACAGGAGAACAATAGCAGCATCTAAGAGGTCAGATAGAGACAACCTTACAAGTATCAAAAGAAGATAATTCTTTTTTTTTTTTTAAAAAGAAAACGTTTTGTACCAGAGCCGGGGCCACCAGGCCAAATGCTACTATTGCATCGAACTCCAATGTTCTGATAACCCCTTTTGCTGGCAAATCTAAAGCCTTTGAGCTTGGGACGTGATGAAGTACAAGGCACAACTGAATTCCAGGACAAGAGATGTAGAGGAAGTTGGGGTTTGGACAAGGAACAAGAACATGGCGCGGGAGGCGCTGAAGGTGAAGCCCCACTCATCATCTTGTCCCAAATCCTTTATCGCTCCTTCTGTCTTGCTCTTTTATCCCGTCAATCACAGCCAAAATTCCGCGCATTCTCCCGGGTGAGGTGAACATTTTTTTAATAAAAACAATTCATAAATTAAAAGGAAAAGGTGCACACTCCGCACCTAATTTCTGAGTGGTGCAATTATTGCTGTAATTTTTTAAATTTGGTGTAAATTTTTGGGGAAATGGCAAATAAAGACCCTTGAAAATATAAAATGGCAATTTGGGTACTTCAATTCATAAAATTGCTATCAGAGACCGGGTCCTAGATTGCAATTATGAAATGAAGCCTAAATGACTAAAATGCCCTTCCTTTTCTCTTTCTTCCAGCACCTCATTTCTTTCTCTTTCCTTCTTCTCTTCCTCTCTCTCTTTGTCCTACTCTCCCTCTCTAGAAACGTAAATTTCTGACTTCCTTTCTCTCTCTCTCTCTCCCCTCTTTCTTCTCTTTCCTTCTTCTACTCTCCTTCGATTTCATTCTTCTTCTCCAGAACCGTGACGTTCTTCTATGTTTTTCCCAACCCATTGATTTGCAATGGGAAAAATGAAAACATGTTAACCGTGTAGCTTCCATATTTAATTTTCTGCAAAACATGTAATGCTAATAGCCTAATATAGTACTCTTCATATAAAAGCTCTCATTCTCCATAATCTCTCTTTATTCTACAACCTCATCTCCTACTGATATACTCGAATTAACAACTGTTACCTCCTTGCATTGTAAAAAACTGGTTGTTGTCAAAGAATTCTGGAAATTATCATTTACGAAGAGAAATGTAAACTTGTATAAAAACCTTATCGGAAGTGATAAGTTCACTATGACAAATGATAAGCTGAGTATGATAAATGACAAGTTCTCATAAGGTTTTCATACAATTTCAAATTTCTCTGTTAAAATGACTAAATTTTCATATTGATTTATGAAATGACAAGTTTACTATGGCAGATGACAAGTTGAGTTTGACAAATGACAAGTTCCCATAAGGTTTTCATACAATTTCAAATTTCTTTGTTAAAATGACTAAATTTTCATATTGATTTATGAAATGACAAGTTTACTATGACAGATGACAAGTTGAATTTGACAAATGACAAGTTTCCATAAGGTTTTATACAATTTCAAATTTCTCTGTTAAAATGACTGAATTTTCATATTGATTTACGAAGTGAAAAGTTTACTATGACAATAACAAGTTGGATATGACAAATGATAAGTTCCCATAAGAATTTCATACAATTTTAAATTTCTCTGTTGAAATGACTGAATTTCCACATTGATTTACAAAGTGACAAATTAACTATGACAAATGACAAGTTGAATTTGGCAAATGACAAGTTTCCATAAGGTTTTTATGCAATTTCAAATTTCTCTATCAAAATGACAGAATTTTCACGTTGATTTACGAAGTGACAAATTTACTATGGCAAATAACAAATTGAGTTTGGCAAATGACAAGTTCCCATAAGGTTTTCATACAATTTCAAATTTCTCCATTAAAATGATTGAATTTCTACATTGATTTACGAAGTGACAAGTTTACTATGGCAAATAACAAGTTGAGTTTGGCAAATGACAAGTCCCCATAAGGTTTTCATATAATTTCAAAAAAATGAATGAATTTGCACATTGATTTATGAAGTGACAAGTTTACTATGGCAAATAACAAGTTGAGTATAGCAAATGACAAGTTCCTATGAGATTTTCATACAATTTCAAATTTCTTCGTTAAAATGACTGAATTTTCATATTGACTTATGAAGTGACCAGTTTACTATGGCAAATGATAAGTTGAGTTTGGCAAATGACAAGTTCCATCAGGTTTTCACACAATTTCAAATTTCTCTGTCAAAATGACTGAATTTTCACATTGATTTACGAAGTAACGAGTTTACTATGACAAATGACAAATTGAGTATAGCAAATAATAAGTTCCCATAAGGTTTCATACAATTTCAAATTTCTCTGTTGAAATTAAAATTTGCAGATTTCTGACAGCAACTACTTCTGATAAGCAGTAAATGACAAGTTTAGTAAGATTAATGACAAGTTCAATGAGTTGAACCCCTTGTACAAGGAAACTAATTATGAGCTGCACCTCATGCAATCTTGAGTCTTACATTCCATCATAAAGTTGACTTCCCTTCCTCATTCACATGCAATGAATCATCCAAGCTTTCATTCTTTAAGGAGGAGTAGATTATGAACTTGTCACCATCAAATTGAAATGTATTTCCTAATCTAACCATAGTCCTCAGAATTTCTTGACACCTTGTTCCATTTGAAAGAATTGTCCTGTACGCAAGACAAAATCCAATATGATCTTGGTATGTTTTCTGGGTATGTACACACAAAAAAGTTCAAACTATATATAAAAAGACACATACACATTAAAATAGCCTTTGACTTTCTCCATGAAACTGATAAATTGACTAATGAAAGTTAATCATGAATTTTCATTTCTTGATTTCCTCCATAACTACCTGACTCACAAAGACAATACCAAAGACAAAGTAAAGAAAGAAGGAGGAATTCAAAATTAGTGTAATTTTTGGTATAGTTTTCATAAGTTATGGTAAGATAATTATTAGATATGCATAAAGCCCTGTTTTAGACAGTAGAAAAACATAATGAATTGATAATGTTCTGATATATTCAAGGTGATAAAAGATGAATCAAATAATGTTGCGGATTTGGTACTTAGTTCAAGCAGGGGCAGAATATCACACTCTGTAAGCATTACACATAATCTTAAACAAGCATAAAACAATGCTCCAACATGCTTTGCTACACTGTTCCTTCTCTCTCCGAGACAAGGAATAATAATTTCAAAGTAGATTTTCTATTCAAAATCCAACAAACCATCGCAATATTATTTTGTTACAAGAGATAATAGTACAAGCTGAAACTTTACCAAATATTCTAAGGTACAGATCCTTCTTCGCCGCACCAAGTTTGTGGCTATGGAAGGTGGAAATGGAGATAGGGTTTTGAGCTATGGTGGAAGAATCAGAACATAGCAGTGCCTTTCTCTTCCTCTAAATTCTGAAGTGAGAGACGTGGCTGAGGTGAGGACTAGAGTGCAATGCTTTGAGCTTGATTCAGTAGCAGCAAAGAGAAGGACGAAGAGAGAGAGAGAGAGAGCAAGAGAAGAAAGAAAAAGAGGGAGGGGATGAGACGGAAGGAAGAGAAAGGGAATGACATTTTTGACTTTTCTCCTGCATTTCATAATTGCAATTTAGGACCTGGTCTCTGATAGCTATTTTGTGAATTGAGGTACCCAAATTGCCATTTTATATTTTCAAAGGTCTTTATTTGCTATTTTCCCTAAATTTTTTCACCAAATTTTTTTAATATGACAGTAATTTGATTACTTTGTAAAAAATTATTAATAATTTAATAAAAGGAATCAAAATTATTAATTCTAACAGTTAAGATGAATACAAGTAAAAGAGTGCTTTTAGATAAATAAAAAAGCGACAAAATTTAAAAGATTATACCACCAAGAAAATTGTGGTAGGTGTATACATGAAAAATAAAATAAAATTGGGCTGTTAGTGCTGCTTTATCCTAAATGAGATTAAAAAGATAATAAACATGTTTTATAAAACGGCCGCATCAGGGTTAGGAAAAATAAAATATTATTTGAAATATATAAATAAAAACGGGAAAAAGAATGAGTCAATGTAATAACATTTCCGGTAATAACTTTTGGGTAAACGTATCATGTTGAGACGAAGGTAATGCTTTTTACAGTATTTTAGTTGAATATATTTGAAGCCAAAAAATAAGCCTGAAAGGGCTAAACATGAGGAAAAAGTGCCTCTTTGAAGTCACTTAAATAAATATATTTTAAATAAATTGAGATAAAATTCTTTTAATATACTTACTTTATATTTCCTAAATTATAATTAAAAAAATGTTTATACGAGTAAATAAATTTGGTTATAAAATATCAACAGATGTTCTCCTAAATCAAACTTTATAAAGTCTAATCTTATTTTTCAGGTTTGGTAAAAAAAAATATTTTATTTTTCAGGCATAATTTTATTTTTATCTTTTTAATAGTTTAATTTTAAATTTATCTTATTTCTCAGGTATAATTTATTTGTTATTTTTTTAGTGCAATTCTATTTATACCCTCAATAAAAAATTAGGGATAAAATTGTAGTTGAGAAACAAAATAAGGGTTAAAATTACATATTTACCCAATTTATAACTGCTTCTGGTTTTTTTCCCCCTCATCCAACAAAAGCTTAAAAACAGCTCTTTCATTTCATCATCGATCCAAAATTAAAGGTTTTTGGCTCGCAAGAAGCCCCTTTTTTGTTTGTAACCTTAAATTTGTTATTTTGTGATTAATGGATATAATGTTTCTATTTTTAAAAAAATCTAAACGGCGCCGTAATTGTTCGAAGCCGGACGCAGAGGCATCCGAAGGCCTACATGAGGCCTCAGTAGTTGTTTGGAGTCGGACGGAAGAGGCAACGAAGTAATCAGGTACGCACAAATCCAATCTTCATCAATCCCCGTTTTGCTTGGTTCTTCGCTCATTTTGCTTTCTACAACGAGAATTAGGAATATAGAGTATGTAAGAATAAATAATACAAAGCAAAATAATCTTCCTCTGTCTTTCATTCAAACACTGCGGGGACTCACCGCTTGCCATTCAGCACTCGTGGCATTTGCATCTGGATTTTGATCCTTGTTGCCATTATGCGTTGCTCTATGGTATTTTACCCTGGACGCATGCGATGTTTAAGCTCAAATGTGTTTCATTGTCAATGTTTAACCGTATTGTTATTCAAGTTTATGTTACCACGCAATTTGGGGAAAAAAAGATGAAGAAATGCAAGTATGGGTTCTATTGCTTCAGTATATTAATTGCTGTATTGCTAATTTGAAGCTTGATTGACAACGAGACTGAAACGGGTCACATAATGCGACTATACTGTAATAGTTAGACAAGCATTCCCGAGGGTCTTTGAAAGGAATGGAATTCCTATGTGCCTTCTGTGCTTCGTGAGCAGATTCAGATGGAAGCTTGCTATTATTCCATGTTATGCCATACTTTTCACACCTCGGTTTTTAAGGAGAACCTACTTGAATAATGAAATCTATATACCTGCTCCATCTTTTGTCATTGTCATATATTTTGGCTCGTATTATTCTGTAATGCTTCTTCGTTTTTTGTTTCCAGCACGTAAGATTTTCTTCAGCTTATGGTATTTACTAATGGATTGCGTGTTTCATTCAATTTCTTCTTGCTTCTTGTGGGTGTTTGCAGGTAATCAAATACTTATTAGGCGCTAAATAATAATGTGTTGACTGTGGAGCAAGAATTCTTATCGATGGCAGCTTGTGTGGCTTCCCCATTGTCTGTTAAGCTGCATATGCTGACGAGGCCTATTAGAGAGAGAGACCTTTCATTTCAGACTACAAATTTTAAGGCTATTCACAGGTTTCATGCTTCTCACTTCAGCCTTTTCCTTCTATGCATTTCATTTCTCTCATCTCCATTATATGTGCCCTCCTATTTTGTGTGCTAGCTCTAATTTTATTCTTCTTCCTCCTCCCCATAAAATCCCCAAGGAGACGAGTAAATGAGAATCCTTACTAAGCAATATGTAATACTATCTCTGACCCTAATTCACTTTGTCTTTCATATTTATCCCTTTTTTTAAAAGTAGTCCTTGTAGTAGTTGCACATGTTAAGTGTCATCAAATGGTAGTTTTAGCTAAAACACATAATTAGCAAGGGTATTCTAGGAAAGACAATACTTATTTACTACAAATAATTGACTTAACTAATTTTTTTAATCTCCCAAATTAGTCAACTAGGTCTTATATTAAGGACTAGAGATAGTAGTAAATTCTTATGGGCCCTAGAAAAATAAAGTGGTGAATTCTTATAGAATCATAAAAACTGAAAATGCAATATTAAACCTTAGTTTGTTGTAATAATATGTTCTTGCCAAAATGGACTATCTCAATTTTCCAGGTCTTTCTGTTTGAGTGGTTAATGGACTATAACAAATCCTTTGTTTAAAACAAAATAAACTCTCCTCAGATTGAACATTTCATAGCTCTAGAGCTTGATGTCTTTGTGGGGGATGTTAACCTTAATGAAAACTTCTATGAAAATTCAATTCGGGGCTGAATATGAAATGTTTTAGCATGGAAAATGGTTCAGTGGCACCTAGAGAAAATGGATTCACTTGAAAAGAAAAAAACTTGTAAAAGCAACCCTTTTCATTATATAATTATTAAATAGTAGTTCTTTCCTTGAATGCATCTTTTCAAATATTAATAAAAGCTAATAATATCTCTTTAATACACATTAAGGCTTAAGATAAACTTTTTCTTGAATCAGTACAAAATTTTAGTGATTAATGTTTTGTCACTAAAAATTTCAGGAGTAAATTTTCTGTGCTTAATTCTTCAGTTTTATCACATTCACTCGAGAGTATATTTGGCATCGACCAATTTGCTAGTTCACCATTTTGCTTTCTAATGCTAAGTTTGTCAGATGCTTTGCTATCATGTGGTTATACCAAATGGCTAGTCTTCATTCCCTTTTTGTGAACGGTATTACAAACATGGTAGGTTGACCCAACCTGTGAATACTTGTTGCAGAAAGAATTCCAGTAATGGCTGTAAATTCGGTCAATTCTCTTCATGGAGAATGTTTAAGCTAAGTGCTGGTGGTTCCAAAAATTTGAATATTAGTCCTCATCTTCGGGTGACCTCCTTGATGAGCATTGGCTTGGGGACATTAGTTGATTTTGATGGTGCAACGGCCTCTGATTTTGTGCCAGTTGTTGACCAGGTGCTTTTGATGGCCAGTATATTTCTCACATATATGGCTGGAGTAATTCCTGTTGAAAAATCTTATGCTGGTGGTCAAAAGATCATTTCTGATAAAAATTTGGTTGCTGAAACCTCAGACAATTCTGGTAGGTAAGGGTAAGCATGTCAATGATGACAAGGTTGAAAATTTTGTCATATTCATTAATGAAAAATTTATTTGTATTTGAACCTAGGATTATAGTCTGCTTTGGTTAGTTACTTGAGAAACTTTCTCTCTATTGCAGTGCTATGGAGAATACTTATCAACTTAATTCAAAGTATGTCTTGAATGTTGTGAGGGAAAAGCTTTTGAATTCTCTAAACACTTTAGAATACAAGGCTTATTCAGGAGACTGCATCATTCAATCTGTAAAGCGGCCCTTGAGTTTGAATGCTGTTGCTGAGGGTCCAAAGTTACGGTTGCTTTGGGCTGCTTTTGAGAAAATTGCGGAGGAGGCAGGCATTTCTTCATTTGTTTTACATATAAGAATGTTATCTGTGTGTTAGAGATATTTAAATGACGAGAGGAGCAATAATTCCGTTCTAATAAATGCTTCAAGTGTGTTTCCAACCTAACATATCTCTAATAATATTTATTTCTTGAGAAGAAGTATTTGAGTGCAAGTAAGCATATAGTTGGGATTGGAGATATTTCTTTTGTTATTTTATAGAAATTAATGATAAAAAATACAAAGTAACTGTACTCTGTATTTTTAATTATGTGCTTCCTCCTTGGACATAGATTAATTGCAATTTGAGACTGGGTAATTAATGCTTTATAGAGATTAAAATCATCAAATTTGTTTTTGAGCACATTCTATTGCTAATTAATATTCGTTTCTTTCTGATTTTCAAGATGCCTGTCATTGTAATAAAGTAGGCTAGGTATAGTTATAAGCTCTTTCTATGATCAGATGTGAACATTTAATAGCCTAGTTGATTTTGGCTAGCTAATGGAGCTTTGTCCTTGTTGGAAGACAAAGCCCAGGCCCTATAAGCTGTGTTTTATTTATTTCAGTCTGTTTTATTTATTTCAGTCTTTGTATTTTTTATTTTATTAATCTAATTAGGATTACTAGCCTGATTAGGATAGATCCTTTTTGGTTTTATCATTTATCCTAGATTTACCCTAGATTATCTTAGCTGGTTTAATATTGTACCTCATTACTTCAGAAATATTGAATAAAGCAGATTCATTCTCACCCTATTTACTCATGGTATTAGAGCGGGTAACTGCGACTAAGACCATCCAACTTGGTCGCACGAAGCCATGGTCTTGGGTGAGTAAAAACAGCAGTCTTGTTCGCGACTAAGACCAGACAAATTAGTCGCACGAAGCCACATCCCCGGTTGCATGAAGCTAGCAGCAATTTGGCCCATGAAACCATGTCTCAGGTCTAGAAGACTCAAAGTATATAACTGGGGAGGCTCTACAACCAAGGCCGGAAGACTCAAAGTATGATACTTGGTTTGCCAAAAACAATCTAGTGATGACCTGGTTATGTAATTTCATGACGGTAGACATCAGTGAAGGTTATTTACTTGCTAAGACAGCAAAAGAGATATGGGATGCTGCAAAAAGAACATACTCTGCTATGGAGAACACTGCTGCTTTGTTTCAAATAAAAAAATTACAAAGAGAGATGAAACAAGGAAGCATGACAGTGACACAATATTATATTGCTCTCACACGTTTGTGGCAGCAGTTGGACATGTTTGATGTCCATGAATGGAAGTGTAGCAATGATGCCCAACTATATAGGGAGCTGGTCGAAATAGAAAGAACCTATGAGTTCTTACTTGGTCTCATTGACATGTTTGATGATGTGAGAGGAAGAGTTATGGGAATGAAGCCGATGCCATCATTATTTGAAACTTTCAACATGGTCAAATGTGAAGAAAGCGGAAAACAACTTACCCTAAGTGTATCTGCATCCTCTGAGAGTTCGACATTGACAGTACAGGGCAACAATGGACCAAAACAAAGAGGAAAGAAGAATCCCAAAGGATGGTGTGATCATTGCAACAAAAATGGTCATACTAGAGACATATGTTGGAAATTACACGGCAAGCGAGCAAATCTGAAACAAAAACGAAGAATGGAGAGTAGGGAATACATTGCTGTGACTAATGAGAATGAGAAGAATGGAGAAACTCTTAGCCAAGAAGAACTACAAGTACTCAAACGAATTCTTGAGAAGCATAACAACTCAACCTCTACCCTTAAAGCAAATCTGGTAAAGTTAGGTAATTCCATTATAGCCCTAAACGCCATGGTAACCAGTGATAATACTTGGATTGTTGACTCTGGAGCTACAGACCATATGGCAGGTAATAAAGCTTTGTTCAGAATTCTAAAGTATTGTCATGAGAAGAACCTTAAAGTGAAAGTTGCTAATGGAATTTTTTCCAAAGTTTGTGGTGTTGGAATTGTTGAAATCTCAAATAACTTAGAATTACAGAATGTTCTATTTGTCCCAGTACTCGCATGTAATTTGCTATCAGTGAGTAAAATAACTAGAAATCATCACTGCCGAGTGTCTTTTGATGATACAGTTTGTGTTTCTCAGGATTTGACAATGAGGAGGAGGATTGGTATTGCTAAAGAATAGGATGGACTCTATTATCTTAAAGGCTTCAGGATCACCAATAAACAAGTGGGCAATGCGTTGTTTAGTTCAAATTTTTCAAATAAGGATGTATTGTTATGACACTCTAGGATAGGCCATCCCAGTTTTGATTATATAAAACACTTATTTCCAGCTTTATTGAATATAAGTTCAGCTCCTTTTCATTGTGAAACTTGCCAACTTGCAAAACAAACAAGAACTTCCTACTCCAAACAATCCTATAAACCAACTGCACCCTTTACCTTAATACATAGTGATATTTGGGGACCCGCAAGAGTTAAATCAACCTCTAATGCTAGGTGGTTTGTGACCTTTATTGATGATCACACCTGAGTAACCTGGGTATACCTAATGAAAGAAAAATCAGAAATTTTTAGCATTTTCAGAAGTTTCCACACATTTGTGAAAACTTTCCAAGGGACAATCAAGATTTTAAGAAGTGACAATGCAAGAGAGTATCTTAGCACAACCTTGAAAGAATTCCTTGACCAGCAAGGAATCCACCATTAGACCTCATGTACATACACCCCACAACAGAATGGGTAGCTGAACGGAAGAACTGACATCTCCTAGAAGTCACTCGAGCTATCATGATTGCCAAGAATGTTCCAAACCTCTTCTTGGGAGAAGCTATTCTCACATCAACCTACCTTATCAACAGAATGCCCACAAAGGTACTCAACTACCAAACTCCCACCCAAAAACTTCTTGAAACTTACCCAAATTCACCCCTAGTCTCAGACATTCCCTTGAAAGTATTTGGGTGTGTAGTATATATACATCGAGATGATGGCAACAAACTTGAATCAAGAGCTCAAAAATGTATCTTTCTTGGGTACTCCCCTACTCAAAAGGGTTATAAGTGTTATTGCCCTACAACAAGGAGAGTTTATGTCACTAAGGATGTTTTTTCAGAAGAAGATGCCTACTATCCTAAGTTGCCCATTCAGGGGGAGAAATTATGACACGGAAGAATGGCTAACCTTGGGTGCCCCTGCTCAAACAAACCTAGACAGCCTTGAACCAACCCAAGCCATACACGAACTTGAACCAAACAAGGCCATACACGAACTTGAACCAAACCAGGCTATACCCAAACCTGAAAACCTAAATCCACAAGCTTCTGAAAACCTAAATTTCCCTACTCAACTCGAACGTGAAAGTCCAAACCCACAAGCTTCCTCTACTGGACAAAATCACAACCATGTGGAAAATAGTGTTGAGACAGGGATGGACCAGGAGTATAGTACCGAATTAGATTCAGAAGAGCAGCAAAATAATAGAGTCCCTCACATTCCAAGGCACAACCAAATCTCCAATCCAATGTTAGATCCTAAGGAACTTGGGTGGCCAATTGCTCTCAGGAAAGGGGTAAGATCCTGTACTTAGCATCCAATCAGTAAATTTGTTTCCTATAATAAATTATCTCCTAGAATGCAGACTTTCATAGCAAACTTGTCCAGTGAGAGAGTACCCAAAACATTTCAAGAGGCTATTGGTAACTCTAATTGGAAACAAGCTATCAATGAAGAGTTGGAAGCATTAAAATAGAATGAAATGTGGAAAATCATTGATCTACCCCCAGGAAAGAAGACCGTGGGATGTTGGTGGGTTTTCACAATCAAGTATAATCCAGACGGAAGCATAAACAAATATAAAGCGAGACTTGTGGCTCAAGGATATACACAAACGTATGGGGTTGATTATCAAGAAACCTTTGCTCCGGTGGCAAAGCTCAACACCATTAAGGTCCTTTTATCAGTGGCAGCGAATCTAGATTGGCCACTCTATCAGCTAGACGTGAAAAATGCCTTTCTAAATGGGGATCTTAAAGAGGAAGTGTATATGAAGATACCGGTTGGCCTACAGAATTCAACAAATAGCTCAAAGGTTTGTAAACTCCAAAAATCATTATATGGGTTGAAACAATCCCCTAGAGCTTGGTTCGGGAGATTCTCAACAACTATGAAAGGAATGGTATACTCACAAGGGCAATCAGACCATACACTTTTCATAAAGCATACTGATGATCAAATCATCATCCTAATAGTGTATGTAGACGATATTGTGATTACAGGAAATGACGAAAGTGCCGTGAGAGAGCTAAAGAAATCATTGGCAGCTGAGTTCGAAATGAAAGATCTAGGATAGATGAGGTATTTCGTTGGGATGGAGATTGGTAGAACCAAACAGGGAATAAACGTTTCTCAGAGAAAGTACACACTAGATTTATTGCAAGAAACAAGAATGCTTGGAGCCAAACCTGCAAAAACTCCCATGGAGACAAACTGCAATTTAGAATACAAGAAAGATGGTATACCAGTTGACACTGGAAGATACCAACGGTTGGTAGGAAAGCTCATTTATCTGGCTCATACACGGCCAGATATCAGCTATGCTATGGGAGTTGTAAGCCAGTTCATGAATCAACCGCAAGAATAGCATATGGAAGCAGTGTATAGAATTCTGAAATATTTGAAGATGAATCCAAGGAAAGGATTATTCTTCAAGAAAAGAGAGTTTAGAGGAATAGAAATTTACACGGATGCTGATCATGGGCGGTCCTTGCTAGATAGGAGGTCTACTACTGGATACATCACTTATTTATGGGGAAATCTGGTTACCTAGAGAAGCAAGAAGCAACTAGTAGTTTCCAGAAGCAGTGCTGAGGCAGAACTAAGGGCATTGGCTCTTGGGGTCTGTGAAGGGATTTGGATAATTAGAGTTCTAAAGGAATTGAGACTGATGCATATTGGACCAATAAAACTTTAGTGTGACGGTAAATCAGCTATAGAAATGGCCCTGAATCCTGTGCATCATGATAGGACAAAACATGTTGAAATTGACAGACACTTCATAACGGAAAAAATTGAAGGAGGTATAATTGACTTATCTCACATTCGAACCAAAAATCAAGTGGCAGATTTGTTCACCAAGCTATTACCCAGAGACTCATTCGAAGGATTGAGGAGCAAGCTGGGAATGATTGACATCTACTCACCAGCTTGAGGGGGAGTGTTGGAAGACAAAGCCGAGGCCCAATAAGCTGTGTTTTATTTATTTCAGTCTGTTTTATTTATTTCAGTCTTTGTATTTTTTAGTTTATTAATCTGATTAGGATTACTAGCCTGATTAGGATAGATCCTTTTTGGTTTTATCGTTTATCCTAGATTTACCCCAGATTATCTTAGCTGGTTATATATTGTACCTCATTACTTCAAAAATTATTGAATAAAGCAGATTCATTCTCGCCCTATTTACTCAGTCCTCAAGGTCAATGCTTTGATTGTTGAATATTGCATCTCATCTATTTTCTCAATGTGAATAAAATTTACTCATTCTATTCATGAATCCAGATGAATTATTGCATTTTGTGATGATGGTGAATGTTTTGTTTTCCTCCTGTCACATTTTTATTTTGATTAAAAAATGAATCTTGTAGTTTGTGATTGACCTTTATGAAACTTCAAATTCTTTCAGGTTATTTTTTCTATACTGTTAACAGTTCTGCTTCTGTTTTGCAGGTTAATAATATCTCAAGCAGTGCCAAACCTGTCATTATGGATGATCGGTTGAGAGTGTTTTCCGAAGTTGTTCAAAGATCCTATTGTTCCATATGTATGGCTTGGCTGGAAAAGGAGTTTTCCCTTGGAAAAAGCATTGCTGAAAAGGTATTTCTGGGGAGTAAATGCGTCACTTGACACACATCCTTTTGGCCATTACTTTTGAATAAAATGCTGATTTTACACTTGTTTGATTCGTTCTCGTTCCTAGAAACTTGCTTCTTTGATACTTGAAAAAGTAAAAGGAGACAGCATTATTGTGCAAAGCATAAAAAAATCTGGGAAGATGGATCTTTATGCAGAATTACTGTGCTATCTTACTTATGGTTCTTTCAGGTGAGATTATCAAGTTTTCTAATTTTTGCTAGGATCATATTTTTCATCTTTGCTTGATTGTACTGCTTCTTGATTCATGAACTAGTTTATTGTAATTTCATTATATGCCATGAAATAGAAATGCTTCACAGGAACATATCATGTTTACCCCACATCATAGAAATGCTGTGTCTCTAGGATCTTCTGGTTTTAACTAAAGTGAGTCCTACGCATGTGTATTTGCACGGAATCTGAGATAAGCTATATTGTTCATGGCTTATGAATCATGTGATTTCCGGCAACTTTTATAGATATATTGACCTTGACAGCTTTCTAATGCAAATAGTCAATACTCCAACTAAATTAACATCAGTTTAGATGAGTAGTCAAGGGACATGCAACTTGTAAATTAGCTTTCTTATGAATTATTTGGTCCATGCATTTGGGCTTCTGTCTACATTGTTTTTTGTTTTACTTTTGTCCTTGCCACTGTGGTTTTCCATGAAAACATAAAAAACAAAACGCAGCAAGGGGTCAATGACGGGTAGTTTTGTAGTTTTACTTATATTGGAGTATATGGTTTACTAGAGTGAAATGACATTGATTAAGACTTTTTTCCCCTGCATAAGAATGCTTTTTTTGTAGTAAATGCCAGATACAGGTGCCATAGCATGTTTTCCGAGTGCCTAGCAGTAACGTGTTTAGGCTTGCTAAGGAAGGGAAACCTCTTCACTTTAGTGATGATTGTGCCTGGAAGTGCAACTAACCATCATGTTTGTTTTGGGCGTATTCTATGATGTCATGCCAGACTTTTTGAATTTAAAATTGATTATCTTGTGTCTAATCTTTGACATGGGATGTTTGCCAGTCACCCTTCATCATTTTTATATTGTTTTTTAATATTTATCAGGGAGGATTTTTGCTTTGATTCCTCTTTATTTGCTTTGCATGGGATTTCTATATTGGAGGATCTGGTGATAACGTTAGCAGATGGGGTTGCCACCTTGTATTTGGAGTTCATTTCTGTTGATGGTGACATGTCAAGTGAAACAAATAGGTTAGACTTGTCGTTATGTGCTTTTTCCACCAGAGAACTCCAAAAATTACGGAATGAGGTACTTTCTTAGTGTACTTTTTTCTAGTTTCATGCTTGGGGTAGGGATTAATCGTGTGTTAGTTTCTAACAGTATATTACTATTTTCATCTTCTATTTGATGATTTTAGTCGTTCATCACCCAAAAAAAAAAATGCAATTTGAATGTATGGAGAACGTGGATCAGTCAACATATAAAGAAAATAAAATTTTTTCTAGACGTTGTTAACTGTATTGTCCCCCCCCTCCCAAAAAAAAGAGTTCTTTTTCTCCTGTAAGAATTCAGTGCAGACTCCTTTTAGCTGAATGTTTTAGATTTTAGTCCTCTGGAGTGGTTATTTTCTTATAAACTGTGTTTTTCAATTGTAATTATTTTGGGTCTCAAATTATGGTTTGGGAACCATTGTGTAAAATTCTTTGCTTGAATGAGCTGAGTTGGTTTCCCCTTTTTCCTTGATATTTTATGGTCACAATCTTTGGCTGTCATTTAGGTATGCGCTAGTACTCACGAACAAATTTTAATCATATTGCTGGATGCCATATAATGTTTTTGTTCATTGTGCTGACCAATCAGAATGGCATTTTTGAAATCGGGCTATTTTGAGATATGGGTTCAATTTTCTAAGATGTTATGGATTATTTTTTCTGCATGCACTTTTCATTTTGTAAATATGATGCCTTTGTATATCTTCATGCACTTTTCAAAAGAGCTATGCTGTGCATTACTTTAACAAATCAATGTGAGGAAAATTGATATATTAAACTATCCAGGTCGGTATGCCTATTGTTTTCTAAACCCTCATGATCGAGAACAGATTATTAATTCAATGCATTATTTTCTTCCCACCTAAGCAGAACTTTCTTTTGACATTATTTTCCTGGATTGTGATGAAAAATGTAAATTGCACCAGTTTTGATCAAAATAATTTTATTGCTCTTTTGTTTTTTGTTCAGTCCCAAATGATGTTGAGATCTGTGAGATTTTAATTCTTGGAACTAAATCTTAATTGAGTCAGTTATATGCTTGCAAACTGAATGGGTTTCTTGTACTATTTTAAGATATACTAATTTCTTTATAGTTTATCTTTCTTTTCAAAATTTGTGTGAAATCTTAACAGGACTTTAAGAAATTCTCCTTCAGGTAGCCTTGAACCAGTGGCTGTACCACAACATGGACACAGTTGTGTCTATGTATGAGGATCGCTTTGACTTGTGCACTCTGGAGAGTCGACCCATTGATCTACCATGCAATAGTCAGACTGAAAATCAAGGCTGGTGGAAGAGGTTTACCCAGGGAAATGCGAATACTGCGTCAGCCAAATTACATTACATTGTGATAAGCAGTCTCCCCATAGTTGTAAAGCGAACTAAGGAATTGAGAGCCCTGACAGGATGGTATTTTTCTTCCACTCTTTATCTTCTTTCAAGCATGAAACTAAGTGCAATGACCTAATGAATTTACAATTCTTGCATGCTTTTTCAATATGTGCCTTATTTGAATCCTTGTATCCGCGGAATAATCATTTTACAATTCCTTTTTATTTGTGGCATACATACTAAAATAAACATTAATTTTTGGTAAAAACTTGCATGCACAATGATGGATACTGAAGTAGCATGTCATAACTGTTTCCGACTTATCCCAAAAAAAAAAAAAAAGAAAAAGAAAAAGTAGAATGTCCATACCTGAGTTCTAAATAAGATATGACATGCTCGCAAGGTATTTAAGCGGCTGGTTTTATCACCTCAGGTTTCCCACCTCACTTAGGTGCCTGTCAATCGTTATTGAAGTTTGTCAAGGAAATTGGGTGTAGCCATGGGGGTTCCCCCTTGTTTTGGGGGGGGGGGGGGGGTGTGTTTAATTTTACAAGATACCTAGATCATCAAGCAGTATGGGATGTCCTATAGCGTACTTTGGTAGCTGGTTCTAGCTTCTAGGGAAGTGTTTTCCATGTAATTTAAGTACCCATAAATTGGTCTCAAAGCTGGTGTTATGAGATGCTTAGGTAGTATGGAGATGCCTTAATCTTACATTGAGGAATATGAGATGCCTTACAGGCTATTTGAGTGACTGGGTTCTTCCACTTCTATAATCTCATCTCTCTTGCACTCATAGTTGTAAGGATTTGAAGAGAGGGGCTCAACATGACATTTTGTTTTCACTTTTGCTCCTTTGTTCGCAACAATAGTCACCATTTGTCATTAGGAGCTTCGTCGATGGGTTGCTTTGTTTACAAGATGGATTGTTGGTATGTTTTAGGAACTGCATTTATGATTGGAAATATGCATTGTGGCAGAGAAAAAAAAAGGTTGCAAATATGCTTTGTGTGCTTTATCTGCTTCTAAATAAGCAGGGAGCAGCACATGATCGCTCTCCTCTTTACTCTTTCAAGTATTGGCGCACTTTCCAATTGAAAATAGATCGATGGTTTTGGAAGTTGCATGGAGAAGGGAGCGGAAGGTAAGGGATCCGGGAAAAGATGAAGAGAAGGAAGAGGGATGATAGTTACCGTTTCCCTTGTTTGGAGGAACTTTCTCCACCAAAATCATTCGCTAGATTGCATGAACTTAAAATAAAGGAGGCACGACTTTGAAGAATTTGGGCTGGTTAAAAATCTTCATTTCGTCCATCTATTAATAACCTCCAAACTAAAAAAGGGACTTTATAAAACATCTCGTTTCTTTCCCTTCTCTCCCTCATTATTACCCATCCAAGCATACTTTCCGGGATGGGCAGTGGCGGGTGGAGGATTTTAAATAGTAGAGGCCTAAGATCACCTCTTGCACAAGAAGTACAATAAACATTTGATAAACAAAAGAAAAAACTTTGATTCAAAAGAAATACTTATACTCCAAGGTCTCATATCTTGTTATTTGATAATGCATTTATAGCTACAAAATAGAAGGGGAAGATGCTATTCGTGTTTGTTTTTTAACTTTGCCCTCATTCTTCATTATTATTTATGATGGTTTTCTGCTGTTGATCTGTGTCTTGCAGGCGATATTACTTCAGCCTTTTCCTTGAATTTTCTGACATCGCCATGCCTCTTATAAGAGCTATTGTTGATAAGTGAGTGAGGCTATCTCTTTCTTTTTGGTTTGCTTGATTGGAAGGTCTTTAGGACTCATTTACACTGGCATTAGGCAGTCCCTCAAGTGGAAGTGAGATAAATGGTACAGTTTTTTGCAGTGCCATTATATCTCTATCATTTTAGTATTGTTATCTCTTGTTCCTATTTATTTTGGCCGTTTAAGGGTTCCTGAGTTTGAACTGTTCTGTAATTTGAAAAAGCCAGTTCCACTAAATTTGAATTTGAGTTCAACTTGAAGTAATAGCAATTAGCATTAAATGTTAATGTTACTTGGTCCGTGTACCAATCTGAAATAGTCAACAAAGATAAATGTAATGTAGCGATGAAGATGACATGACATTACTATCAGGCCTAACATCCATCCTGCTTTAGTGAGGCGGTAGGTGCTGAAATATCTGTGGGAATTGTAACGTGTTCTCTTAAAACAGTCACAAAGATGGAAAGATACTCATCCCAGAAAAATTAATTCAATGCATCACCCTTTTTTTTGTAGCCGCCTCAGTGAGAAATATATGATATTATGATACGATCAACTATGCGTACAAGAAGAATAAACTAAATTTTCTTTTCTTTTTTTGGGCCAGAATCCCGCATTTAGGCGTCTAATGATAGTTTTACACAGTGGGGTTAGGTAATGGGGCACTCTATTTTTAGTTTCGACGAGACTACGAGTCCCGATTGAATTTTTGTACTTCATGGAATTTTTTTGGCAATGCTTACACTGATTAAGGGCCAGTTTAGAACAACTTATAAATAGCTTTTTAATAGTAATTTACGGAATACAAGATAATTATATGAGAGGAGTTTTGACTCGGCTTATATAAAACATGCTTATAGAGGATTTTTTTAAGTCCTCCCAAACAGGTCCTAAACCATGTCTTTTAATTTAGGTGATATATTTTGTGGCCGAAACAAATGGTTTGATGTTTTATTTTGATGCAGCGTAGCAAAAACAAATAAAAAAGGGATTGGTACTATGAAAATTTTGTATACAATAATTCCGGTAACTTAAGTCACTCTCACTAATAAAATTTTTAATGAAGATTTTCTCCTAATTTTACAGAATTCTTTTTCTTTTGTAGTCAGAAAATGTATCCATTATCATACTCAAGATGAAAGATAGTAACTGCATGACCGTATTCACAGACACCACACGCACCATATGCACATCAGTACAATTATAAAGATTCTATTAATGAATCCTTGAATCACTTGTAGCGATTCATATAAACAAAAGCAACATCATATGATTTATACACACAAAATATAATGCTAGCTTCACCCTCACACTTAATTAATTAACTAGGATATAAGTAACCAACGGGGGTTGGTCCAAGTGGTAAGCAGCCACTTGGTACGTTTAAGTGAGGTCTCAAGTCGAGCCAAAGTATGCAGAAATTCCTGATGGAAGACTCACCCACTACAAACCAGGTGCGCGACGCGGATCGGATCCAAGTTAGTCGGAGACAAAGCTCTGATGAACTGGATGGGCAACAAAAAAAACTAGGGATATAAGTAGCTAGTAGCCTCAGCAGTATAGTAAGAACACCAAAGAATAGAAAGAAAGATAACCTAGAGATCGAAAGAAGCCAAATGCAAATAAGCTCTGAGCATTGCTGAAATTTTGCTTCGTACAAGCCAACTGGTCCAGCTGCTAAAGCTATAACAAGGAACACCTTTTGTCCCCACCAAAAAACATCACTTCTTTCAATGATTTAACAACCTCAACTAGCCCTTCACTGCGGCCTCCTCCTTCAAGCTTCCGCATACATTCTCATCCATTCTCTTCACGGTTTTCCTCACCACCTCTGCCAAATCTTGCAGTCCGCCTCCCTTCCCACCAATGGAGGAGAAACAACTTGTTGCCATAAGATTACCTGTAAAACCGCGAGAACAAAATCACTCGTCTTGCATTAATAAAATTGAATGATCTCAGATATACTCAGTCACACTTAAATTGAAAGATACCTATGGAGTTTTCTGGCAAAGGGG